>NW_022197486.1:358760-397156 GCF_009176525.2 Contarinia nasturtii | reverse complement strand
GAGCTGCTTCAAATTGCGGTGTGATTTACCACGAAGCCTTGCCTTATCAATAGCCCAAACGTTCTCGATTGGATTGCAATCAGGTGACTGTGGCGGCCAGTCCATCTGTCGAATGCCATTTTCCTCTTTCCAAGCGGTGCAGAGACGACTTTTGTGTTTTGGATCATTATCTTCTAATAGAAGCCGAATCGAATTGCCGTTGCCATAGAACTTCTTGGCGGTGGGTAACAGTGTTGATGAATAAAGTTCGTTCATCCTCACGGCGTTTAGAATGCCCGTGAATACGGTCAACTTTCTAAAACCAGCTTCACAGAAGCAACCATAAACATGCACCTTTTTCGGATGCTTTACCGTGCGAACGACCACTCTCTTTTCCATAGGGCGAATCACGCTAGTGAATACTAGAAAAACTAGTAAATCTAGTGCGAAGAATGACGTCACAAACGAAGCCAACTTCACACCAAAGGCCATATAATTTATATGAAAAACTACTGAGAGCCAACTTCACGCACTACAATTTTCTAGTTTTCTAGTGAAATCTTATCAAAAACTAGATGCACTAGAATTTCGTGATTGACCCCATGCTCTTTTCGGCTCTAGACTAGGCATGAGTAGTGCTATTCACCAGCCAAAAGCTGACTTGACAGCTGTCAATGTTAATTATCGGCGTAGCTTAGAGTCTCATCTAGCGACACCATAAAGATCTTTTTGAATATTTTAAAATTTGATTGATAAACATTTCGGTGGTGTGTGGTTTAATTCAGTGATTTGTTGAGTGTCCTGAATTTAAATTTGGTGGTAATATGAAAGCAGCAGCATCACAATTTATTGATAGTGGTTAACATCATAGCCAGATCTCAGTTTTGATAATAAATGAGTGTAATTATATTAGCATCGCTCCAATTGCATGAATTTCATTATATGTCATTCATTTGAATTTGTTTTCGCGTCCGAAACATTTTGTCACCGATTTAATTCCACAGCCAATGATGATGTGTCGACTTTTCACCCATCAAACTGTCTATTCGTAAATGTTATGCGAAGCATTTATATGTGCATTTTATTTTATATGCGTGAACCATGTTACCATGTGAACATTTGATGTTAATTTTTTTTGTTAGTTGCTGTTGATGATGGTGATGATATTATTGTTATTGCTAACACAATTGCCATTTGTTATGATATTCCAATTATGTTGTGCCACTCGATTCATTAGCACAAAATGTAAAATCAATGTCAATAACTGACTGATACGAGCATGTAACTTTGACTATAGTACATATATGGTACCCTCAATACCGAGATATAACAGGCGGGTAGATAAGTCTTTGTCCTAACTAAGAAAAAAACATTTTTTTGGCAAAATTCAATTTTATTATTCAACATAGTTGCCTTCGAGGGCGATACAGCGATTATAGCGATCTTCCAACTTTTCGATACCATTTTCATAGAACGATTTGTCTTTAGCCTCAAAATATGCCTCAGTTTCGGCAAGGACTTCATCATTTGTCTTAAATTTCTTGCCAGCGAGCATCCTCTTGAGGTCTGCGAACGGGAAATAGTCGCTGGGGGCCAGATCTGGAGAATACGGTGGATGGGGAAGCAATTCGAAACCCAATTCATGCAATTTTGCCATCGTTTTCATTGATTTGTGGCACGGTGCATTGTCTTGGTCAGTGTTTATTTTAGATGGTGTAAATTAATCTAGATAAGATATAGATAAAAACATTTTTCTTGAAAACCATCTAGCTATAGATAAAGATCTAAAAAAACTATCTAGATACCATCTATATAGTATCTATCTAACCAGTAAAGGTATCGAAGTGTTAATAAAAGTTTTCAATTTCACCTATATGGATCGATATAATGTGCCGAAAAAATATATTTGTGAAAATAAGGGGGGCCCAATCGAAATAGGGGAGGCAGGGGAGTAACCCACCATGTCAAAATTTGGTCGGATCGAAAAATATTGTACTACAAAGTTGTTCAGAATGACGAGATAAATTTTCTAGGACCCCTGCCCTCCAAGTCCCCCCACCCCCCAGGGGGGTCGGGGGTCATAACTCCTTCACCCATGACTTTTTTAACTCGAAACCTCGAAATTCGGAATCAGCATCCCAAATTATCCTAGAAATGATATTTGTCTCGAGCCCATTCACCCCAAGTCTCCCAACAATTCAGAGCCCCCCCATTAGGGTAAAATGATACAAAGTCGATTTTTCACTTTTTGGTTGCGGAATTTTGCACTCAAATGTATGGCCAACTATAGCTAATTTTAATCGCACATTCCATTTAGGCCATTGCCCATCCCCTCCCATCACCCCCAAGGGGGGTCCCCCTACAAAATTTACGAAAATTCCGAAAAATACCCCGAAATTGGGTCCATACCCCATCTAACCCCAAAATTAATTACATTTTTGGATTCCTCGTGAAAAATTACCTATAGGCTCCATACATTGTCAATCTCTCTTGACCTACAATTTACTCCACCTAACTTGAACCCTCAATTCAGGTCGAAAAGTGAAAATACCCCATTTCATTGTGACTTCACAATGGGATATTCACCCCTTATGACTCAACTGGGCATTTGGGTTTCTTCTAATGAAAGTTACGCATATCAATGTACTTTCCATTGACATATAGTTTTGGCCGCCCTGAATGACCCAGTTCGGAGGGCGAGGGTTCATTTTTATATTATTTTGTCCCCCGCCCTCCGAACTGGGTCATTCAGGGCGGCCAAAACTATATGTCAATGGAAACTACATTGACATGCGTAACTTTCATTAGGAGAAACCCAAATGCCCAGTTGAGTCATAAGGGGTGAATATCCCATTGTGAAGTTTCAACGAAATGGGGTATTTTCACTTTTCGACCCGAATTAAAGGTTCAAGTTATAAGGAGTAAATTGTAGGTCAAGAGAGATTGACAATGTATAGAGCCTATAGGTAATTTTTTACGAGGAATCCGAATATGTCATTAATTTTGGGGTTAGATGGGGTATGGACCCAATTTCGGGGTATTTTTCGAAATTTTCGTAAATTTTGTAGGGGGACCCCCCTTGGGGGTGATGGGAGGGGATGGGCAATGGCCTAAATGGAATGTGCGAATAAAATTAGCTATAGTTGGTCATACATTTGAGTGCAAAATTCCGCACCCAAAAAGTGAAAAGTCGACTTTGTATCATTTTACCCTAATGGGGGGGCTCTGAACTATTGGGAGACTTGGGGTGAATGGACTCGAGACGAATATCATTTCTAGGGTAATTTGGGATGCTGATTCCGAATTTTGAGGTTTCGGTTGAAAAAAGTCATGGGTGAAAGAGTTATGACCCCCGACCCCCCCTGGGGGTGGGGGGACTTGGAGGGCAGGGGTCCTAGAAAATTTCTCTCGTCATTCTGAACAACTTTGTAGTACAATATTTTTCGATCCGACCAAATTTTGACATGGTGGGGTACTCCCCTGCCTCCCCTATTTCGATTGGGCCTCCCTTATTTTCACAAATATATTTTTTCGGCACATTATATCGATCCATATAGGTGAAATGGAAAACTTTTATTAACACTTCGATACCTTTACTGGTAAGTATTTTTTCTAGATACTTTTCAGATGAAAACAAGTGAAAGCCAATTTAAATATGTTACATTTTTATATGTAAAATATTATATAGACGACGCTAGAAAATCCATACTGAAATACAGATAATACAAATAAATTTTAAAAAATATATTGTTTATTTGCACATATTTTTTGTTTCGAATACAGTTTATTACAATATTTTTTTGTTATACTTGATAAGCAAAGCGTGTTCAAAATTTTTCGACGAAATTCTATTATCCGTTTTATATGCCTACATATTGATTTTGAACCTTTTGTCAATTCAAATGAAGATTAAAATATCCTTTCTTCCATACGATTTTGATTTTCATCTTTTCGCGATCTAACGAAAAGATGTTTAGATATCTTTATTATTTCTAGATAGATATTAGATTAGATGGTCAAATTTTGAACTATCTAGATGAGATGTTTAGATACCATCTTATCTATCTTATCTGAGTATCTAAAAATAGATTGTCATCTAAAGCAAACACTGGTCTTGGTGAAACAACACTTTCTTCTTCTTCAAATGTGGCCGTTTTTTCGCGATTTCGTTCTTCAAACGCTCCAATAACGCTATATAATAGTCGCTTTTGACAGTCTGGCCCTTTTTAAGATAGTCAATGAATATTATATCATGCGCATCCCAAAATACTGATGCCATAACCTTGCCAGCCGACTGTTGCGTCTTTCCACGCTTTGGATTGGGTTCGTCGCGTGCAGTCCACTCCGCTGACTGTCGATTGGACTCTGGAGTGTAGTGATGGAGCCATGTTTCATTCATTGTCACATATCGACGCAAAAATTCGGTTTTATTGCTGTTAAACAGCTTCAAACATTGCTCCGAATCATCAACACGTTTTGATCGAGCTTTCGCATATCCAAATATTCGTGAATAATATGATGTACACGTTCCTTTGATATCTTTAGGGTCTCAGCTATCTCGCTCAACTTCACATTACGGTCATTCAAAATTATTTTGTGGATTTTTTTGATGTTTTCTGGCGTAACCACCTCTTTTGGACGTCCATTGCGTTGTGCATCGTCTATGTCTGTACGACCACGTTTAAATTCACGAAACCAATATTTTATATTTGATTGTGCTGGCGCAGAGTCCGGGTAAAATTTATCAAGCCATTGTTTGGTTTGCACAGTATTTTTTCCCATCAAAAAACAGTGTTTTATTAACACACGAAATTCGTCTTTTTCCATTTTTTTCACAATAACAAAAGTTGTTTCACTCAAAACGCTATATCTCATGAACCAATCTACCGATTGCTGTCAAATTTTGACACGTGTCGTTTGAAGGTTCGTACTAACTAAAAAATAAATCCATTGACACCATCTATATGTTAGGACAAAGACTTATCTACCCACCTGTTATTGTGCGCTGCAATATGTTACAATTAAAATATTTAATTTAACCGCAACTCACATCAGAACGCAATAAATACCGTAAGCGTTTTGAATTTATCTGCTTGTCAAAAGTTTGAATAATAGCGATTCGTAATGCACAAGTTCTGTTTGTTTCTCGGGCTCTCCGTATAGATCGTCATCTACTATGCCATTTCTATTATTCCCTTTTTGCATTCAGGACGGTCTCTCCCGCTTTCTCTCTCTCTCTCTCTCTCAGCCAAGCTTTTAAATGCCAAAGTATAACATAGAATGATGTATTGAGGCATAATTTGCATTTATATTAACTTCCAATACTTGATTAAATTGGCATTTTTCTTCATTGGCAAAGAATAATTGTGAAAACTTTGAAAAAGTGAGAAAATTAAAAAAATGCTTTAATTACAGAATGGCTCCAACAATAACAGTAAAAAAATAACTTTTTCTTTTATAACGAGTTAAGCATTGCAACGAAACAATGACTAACAAAGTCGAAACGAAATTTACAAAAAAATGGAATGAAATACGCTGTTAAAACAAAATAAAAGAATTCTGAATGAGAAAAAGTAAAAAAAGCGCAATATTTTCTACGTTTCACTGCAAGCGTTTCAATTTCAAAGAAACACTTGAAGCTAATTTGCTAGACAAGCCACCAGAGATCGCCATTGATACCAAAATTGGCCAAATGTATTGTTAATATATTATAACTTTGGCCATCTTAAAATCGCAGTCACAATCAAATATTCAAAAGCGAACGGTCTCCTTTTGTGTGTATGTTGTACATTTCATTGTATATACGTAAGCCTCCTTGAGTCCTTGTCTTTTTTACAAGAGAAAAACTTTTATTTCTTACAACTTTTAAAAGGTTGCGGTCATTGAGTTCATTACTGAAATGTCTTAAATTGCTTTGAGTATTTGCCACGACAAGATTTCCATTTTTTCAGTTTCTCTCGCGTCTCATTTCCTTTTTGGTGTTCTATTGCTGTCGTCGATGTGGAAAAGCTCAAATATTGTAGAAAACACACTGAAAGAAGATGAATACACACATAAATATATATATATAAAAAATGGCATCAGATGCACAATGCACCAACAAAATGGGAAAAGCTCAAAATCGCTTTTAGTTTTAATGCAAATTCTTTTTTCCCCCTCTTTCCCGCACATATATATATATATTATTTCTGATGTTGTGTTTTGTTCTTGTGATTTTGATTACAGAGAACTCGGAATAAATTAATAAGCCGCAACGAAAATGTCTGTTGAAAATTGTTCGAAGTGATGGATTGCTGCAGATTTGCATTCATTGTTTAAATCCATGTTATAATGAGAGTGAAAGAACCAGAACATTTGAACAAAGTGGGGATTGTTCATGAATACTGAGTGCGAATAGAAAATAACATCGTATGCAATTTCTAATTAAACTGTATTGTTATTAAATTATAATTAAATGTTGTTGATGTGAAAGGAGTTCTGTGTTTTTTTTTCACATTTTTCAAATGTATAATGATATGATATTTCCGTACAAAAGTCGGTGCAATACATAAATATTGTTTATCACTTAATCATATTTGGATCATGTAACGATTTGATTATTTCAGTGTAAATGGCAATGATCGTCGAAATGTAAAAACGAACAGTACGATTACGGTGTGGTTAATAACACATTGATAAATATCGGTAACGTTTGAAGATGTATTTCACACAATTCAATTTCGTCATTAGTTCGGTTGGTCGAGCTGTCGAATGAGATTGGTTATATAACGACCGGTCCGTGAATTTACTCTCACACTATTTTCATTTGTGGGGAGCGCTTTCACTCATACATACTCACTCGTACTAATTCTCCCTTTCAACGAGATAAATTGTAGACCAACAAACCAAATAAACGTTCACATAATTGGCATTTGTCCTACTTAAATGATACGATATGAGAAACGCAACGAACTGGTGCACATGAAATCATTGACAAATGCCACTTTACTTGTGTTTTGTCACTACGTCAACTGAGATAATTGAAACAAAATCCATGCAACATACAAACAGCATCGTATGCGTAAGCTACATTAAAGTTTAATTTTAATAACAAGACCTGTCGTCAGCACCAGCATCAGCATCAGAATTTCGCATGAAAATAAATTAGGATCAAAAATGACATTCAGTTGACAAGGGCGAGAGATAGAGAGGGACACTATCATCGTTTGTGACATTGGGATAAAAGTAAATAGGTAAATAACAAAGTGAGATATATATGGCAAGGGGCTAGAACATTTACCATCAAGAATAAAAGCTAGTATTAAAATTCTATAATATTATTCATTCAGTCAATTTGCCACTTACTTGTATCACGCATTTTGTTGTTATTGTATATCTGCTAATGATATATGTATGTGCGATCACGGATCAACGAATTTATATACTATTTTAACACAAAATGGTAGCGTATATGGAAAAAAGTGTTGCTAGCATTTTTTTGTCACTATCATCACAACATCCAGTGAAACTACATAGTTGTGTATTGAAATGAATGCGCTCACCCGATACCATCATCAAACCGGTGTAGTCGTTGATATTATTGTCATCAAAAGCATCCAACAGTGAGTATGTATGACCATAATACAAGAACGAGTCAACAGTACATACAATCATATATGAAGATGCGACGCATCACAAGGAAATCATCGTGCTACATGATATTTTCGCTCTCGAAATTTTTCTATACATATCAATGCGTATGCAATGCACATAAGTTTCGATTATATTCCATAATAGAATATTTCATTCACAGTCTCTGCTTCACATTTTTTTTGTATATTTCCATAATAATATTTTGAGTTTTTTCTCTCTTCTTCGTTCGACGCGAGTGTTTTGTTATTTGTTGTTCTGAATTCTTCTTATTTGTTCGTTTCATGTGCGCTTTTTTTTTCTATGCCTCTCTATTTCGTATGCTGGTGGTTGTTACTCCATTTCTTGGTGTTTCGTTTTCCATCTGTACGTTGATTCGCTTGCTCGTAAAAAAAAAGAGAGAGACAGAACAAGAAACGAGCGCACACACGACTCACAATATTCTTCTGTGCTAAGAAAATATGTCCGCGGGTGTGCAGAAAAAAGTCTATACACATACGTATTCCTTATATGTGTTCAGAATATACATGCGTTTGGGAAAAACAAGCAAAAGAAGAAAAGCTGAACAAAAAAAAAACTTTTCGCTTTTGCAGCAGCCAATGGAATCATGCATGTGGTATATATATGCATTAGAAGCAGTTATAAAAAAGGAAGAAAAGTTATTCTGTACATACAGAGCACGCGGTCCGTTCTATAATGTACATGCAAACGAAACGTTGATGAGTAACACAAACAAAGAAACATCCAAAGTCAAAACTTGGTGCTTTTGCGAAACAAGTACGATACATTTCCTGTAAATTGGTTTTACGTCATCCTTTGCAATTTTCTGTATGGTACTGATTCTAGGCCCTTTAACCTTATTTTTCGGTAGTTCAATCCGAATTATACTAGTGTGTGGATGCTTGCAATAACTTTCACTTGCTTTTCTCATTCTCTTTCTCTCTCGGTCTCCCACTAACTTGCTCGCTTTTTATAGCACACATAAATACACATATTCTGTGACACACAAACACATGAATTTGTTGTAATGTGCAGAGAAAAAGGATGGATGACATTATGGTGTTCCTCGCATTCTTTGAATGGTTCCTGATCATATTGGCAGCAACTTTTACATTTCAAGGCAAATGGGTGCCAAGTGACGGAGATGACGACGATGTTTTTTTGTGAAACAAAAATAGCACACGAAATAAAAAGCAGCAAACAAGTAATCGAAAAGTAAAAGAAACTTTGGATGTGAGTGCTCGAGAAGAAGAAAAGAATCATGTGAATGTATGCGTACAAAAACGAAAATCGGAACGAAAAAGCATATTTGTGTGGAGCATTCTCGTCTAAATTGAGAACAAGCAAACCAAATGGAAACACAAATAGCATCACATAACATTGCAAAGGTTTATATAGATATTTCTTTCGATGATCATAATAATTTACATGTTGTGAATTGTGTGTTACATCATCGAACGGTTTTTTGTTTGGTGAATTGAAAAATTTGTTGCAAATTTGCTGTTAGATAAATTCACCTCATTCATATACTTTACATTTCATTCAATCTCCAGTTCAAATTACAATTCACACACGCACACAAAGATATAAAGCAATTGTATTAAATAAGATTAAATAACAACTAAAATTTACACCCAATCGTCACACCATCTAACTTCTTCGAGAAGAAGAAAAAACTGTGACGTACAGCACACGATGTATGTTTTGATTCAAAGGAAATTTCGTGCTTTTTTTATTGGTGATTTTAGAAGACATAACAATTCTACGGAGTATATGTTGTGAACTAACAACACACAATAAATGAATGAAAAAAATCGTTATAAAGCGACATGCTCTCGTATTCATTCAGAATAAAATAAACTGTACATCTACGAATGGATAAGTTGAAAGAGAAAATGCTGTTTTCAAATGGCATATAATACCCAGCACTCGATCTCACGCATAGATATCAATGGAAGAAGTTTTTTTCATTTGTCTCATAACAAAATCCATATGGAACGGGATACTTTGACCTTAACGGTTTATAAGCTCACAATCCAACGTAGACAGCTAAACGCAATCGAGTGCACAAATAATCTAATATAGGTATGTGAAGTGTACACGCGACATAACAATTTCAATTAAATTGCGTGTCCAATATTTGAATGCAGCTTATTCATCCAATACCCATAAGGTTGACTAACAACATGTAAAAAAACTATGTGATTATGCTTACGTACTGTGTGTACAATGTTCAATGGCATATTTTGAGTGTTTGCTTCGGTTTGTGTTTGGTGTTGTTGCGTCCCTAAGCATATTTGTGTCCACATATGCCGCGACGCGTACGAATCTGTTAACACATGATGATATATTGAATTATTGTTTGGTGAAATGACGTCTGCCATTTCTACTAAATGCCCATACACTTTTTTCATCTTCTTCAACTTTCATTGTGAATTCGAATCAATTTCGATAAGGCTTGCAAAGAACAAAGAAAACAAGTGAATCAGCAGTAATTTACGATTTAAATTGTGGTAGCATTGTTGTTGAATTTACATCGCAAAGCAATAGCATCGATATTTGCATATGTACAATGGCATGATGTACAATTCGGAGTGTTCGTTCAATTCATTTGATTGTATGGAAAGCATTTGTACAGCTCTTTCAGCGAATGTATTCATTTTTTTACCCCACAAAATGTTGTATTTCGATTCTTTTACTATACACTCTGCATATAAATACATGCCTCGTACAATGGCGTACACATATGTACTCGGCGATGCTCGATTTTCTTTGCATGTCTTTGCCGTCGTCGACACTGGCTTGAGTCATGTATTTGTCAGATTAAAAGTGCTTTTTTTCCTTATACATCGTTTCATTTCTTTTCGGTTCGCTTTTGCCTTGCTTCAATCTATACACGCATATGAGTTGCTTGTTTATTATCTATTTCACCCTTCTCTATCTGCTCACTCCAAATGTCTTCCATTTTCTTTTCAATATTGCATTTTATTTCTATTTTATTTTCATCTATTTGATTTGGCGTATCCATGTCTGAACGTGAGTTGATGTATGTTTTCGAAAAGCGACTCCCGTCCACGGTATTCCAAATCAAAATCAAAAGCATTTTTATAGCATCGAAACTGAAGCGATGACAGTCATCGTTGTTCAATATTCATTTCTTGTTCAATAGCAAGCGTAAACTATTTGCGTTGATTCTTTTTCACTCCGATTTGGATCCAACACGGATCGAATGTAATTCACCGAAATTTTCGCTCGCACAAATCACCCGCAAAATGTAATCGATGATATAATTGATAAAATATCTAAAAGACGTTTATACATACGAACGACGATGAAAATGAAAAGAAGAAGAAGAAAAAACCCATCAAATGAATGTCGCTCTCGATAACAACAATCAAGAGATCAAGACAAAAATTCGGATGATAGTGCAAAGCGTGTTTCACAAAATTAAATGGAAAAACGACTCTAAATTGTTCAACATAAGTAAAATACACATCAATAAATTTTATATTGGCAGAAAAGTATCTCTGTTCGTTGTTGATCGTTTCGGATTGTTTGGTTCGTTTCACAAATTTCCCATGTTTCGATGGTTCGCTTTTGTTTTTAGCTTGATAAAATGTTGAAATTAAGATTCGAATACGATTCGAGCAACGAAACAATTGCGAATTCCCATTTGACCCATGTCTTTCATTTTATTTCTGTGTTCAATTGTTCGTTTGCCCTCGTAAATAAATTCCAATGCAATCGAATAGCATACTCAGCGGTGCATTTTCTAGTTTTCTATTTAATGAACAACAACAGAAGAGACGAAGTAGAGTGAAAAAAAATGAGAGGCAAAAAAGAATAAACGTTTCCACTCTCATTTTAATCGCACACATGCTTAAGCACGAAATGTTATTTTCGAAATAAAATGAACAGAACAAAAACTTTGAACAAAATGTGCTTCCCGCTTCGTTCGGTTTTTATCAATCTTTATATTAGATTCTGATCAGGAATCGAACGAATAAACCAAGAAAGTTCATGAAAAATTTACAGTGCAAAGCTACCACCTGATTGTCAATTCTGTTTCTTGTGCTCGATTATGTCTTCCATTTTTTTCGCAGTTATTTGATTCAAATTGCAATTATCTCAACACGAATTTCTAAATAGATACGTACATAGTAGTACTATGGTACATGCATGCATTCAATCGAAATTTGCCGGTTAACTCGCAGTGCAATCATCTTCGATGGTGGATTCAATTTTTTTTATAAGCAGCTCGTTTTCGAAATTTTATTTATATCGTTATACTTGATTGAACAGTGCCCACATTTTTGTTGGATGCGCTGGCGCACATTCAATGTTTACACTATGTGTAACGTATTCCGAGCCAGAAGTAAAATGTTTACAGAAGATTTCATGCAACTTCCTTTTCCTGTTATCCATCGCCATTTCTTTCACCCGAACTCTCTGTCGGTCTGTCTGTCGGCCGACGTACTTGTGTGAGAGCGTGTGCATGTGTCTCTCTTCATGTCCGCTTCATGTTATTTGATTCACTTCGCAATTTGTAAGTTAGTCATTTGTCATTAATGCAATTCTTATCATTTCATATTTACTGAAAATATTTACCAATTTACCATTAGTAAGCGTTAAATGAAACCGACAAGTTCAACACAATCACACGTCCAAACGTGATCGTTGGCGATGAACGCGCACATCAAAGACAAAAATGAAAATTACGAAATAGTTAAATAAGCCTAATGTGGCTGCACAAACCTGATTATTCCATTTGGGCATGTGAATTTCCGATTAATTTTATCTATTGCTAATGTTATTATGAACATTTTCCATTTTCGTTCACACAATTTTACATGAAATAAGCATCCGATGCCATTTTCGCTATCTGCTTAAGCTGTGAAAGGGAATTCGCACAAAACCAATGCCACAGCACCAAAATCAAAAATTGTTGTTAAAATGCTAGCGCGCTAGCGCGCTAGCACGCACACTTTACCCATCAAATAAAAAAACTCTGAAGAGATTTAGCAACGAATGGTAATAAATTGTGCGCTTTTTCGACTTTCTCCAAAAATTATTATCAGAAAATCGTCGGTATATTACAGCCGCTCTCGTATATCGTTTTATCGGTGCAACTAATACGGTGACTGTTCGAATTTTTGCTACCTTTGCTATCTATGGGCGTCTCTGTCTAGTAAACATGCACAAGTGGTATCTTGAGTAGGTGGTTTTCAAAATTTTCGAAGACGTTGTTGTCATTTGGTTTTGCAAGCCGCTCAATTTTTGTGCTTTAAATGATTACACACACATCCATACGTACACAGCATCTACAAATGACGATGGTTGTAATTTTCTTCTGCTCGTCGCCAAATTTTTCGGCAGTTTTACGATGTTCGAGAAAATATATGGCCCATTGCTTGTGAACCACATTTCCATTCATGACATCGAACAACAACTATGGCATCGCTTGAACTCTGTTTGGTAAATGTGTGCAACTAGATTTGTGTATTTGATAGTATATTTAACATCCGTGTGCTGTGTGGCACGCGATGCGTTGTTGTATATGACATGGCCGTATCAGTTCTTTCGGTCGATTCTTACACCATGATTCTTTTCTTGACTTTCTATTCCGGCTCACGATAAGGAAGAGCCAAATTTCATGAATCAGAGCAAAACCCTAATAGCAAAACTTTGGATTACTTGCCGAGCTTCATCTGGTTTTTGTGAGTGTAAAATAGGAGATAATGTGAGCGGTAGAGAGAAAGAGAGAAAAATAAGGGAAAATGATCCGAATGTTCCTTTTTCCATTTGTTAGTTGCAGAGCAAAAGGTGTAAATCGAAATGCCTGAATTTAACGTCCCTTGTTTTTGGCTTTGTTTTGTGCACACATTGCAAATTCCCATAAATAATTTAACTAAATTGAGAGACCGTCTGGGTATTGCAACGATAACACGCAATGGGATTTTTCGGTAACAGAACAGAATCGGGGCAGAACGGTTCTGACAGAACCTCACTATATGAAAAATTCGACTTAAGCTTTAACGATTAAAAACAGTTGCGAAGGAAGTGATTTGAAAATGGCAGACAACACAAAATGGAAACATTCCAAACCAAATTCTATGAAAACTAGCAGAATCTTTTAATAACAAAAAAAAAATACAGTTGACGGAACGGAGTACAGCAGAAACTCTCCACCTTATTGTAACAGCCAAAACTCGAAAAGGTATACAGCATACCAACACATACACAAAAAATCGAAAACACAAGATAGAAAACATTATGGCGGATACAATTCACATATAAAACTTCCAAATACTTTCGTATGTGGAAATATAGCACACCAACAATAAGTATATGAAGCAATGTTTTGAATTCAACAACACAAACTGCAAATGTAAGGCGCCAATAAATTAGACATAACGAACGAACGAACTAACAAAAAATGATAAGATAGGGTAAACACAAGAATCTCTTCGCGACATTGCGACATTACAGTAACAATACAGAAAAGTTAATAGCGAGAGAGGAAAACACACACACAGAAAAAGAGAGAGAGAGAGAGAGAGAGAGAGAGAGAGAGAGAGAGAGAGGTAGCGACTGAGTAAAATTCAAATTGTGAAAAGCAATCATAAAGCAGAGCGAGAGCAAAAGAAAGAAATGCTAAACACTTACTTACGTGTTCGCATTTTCATTCCCATTCTCATTCGCGTGTGTTGTGTGCTTATTTTCTGCAATGCTTGTCAGTTATATAAATTATAATATTATTATGCTGTATGAATGGGATCCATTTCGTTGTATCCGTGGATGCTTCAGTTTTACAACTTGGTACAACGACAATCGCAATGGTACAAGGGTTACTCAATCTAGTGGCTCGATAATAATAATCTCATCGTTGGATGGTTTTGTCTTGCTTGGTGAAAATGAACAACAAAAGACGTACAAAAAATAAATAAATAAATATAATATGTATAAGAGGGAGAGAACTGAATGCGATGGACAAATCCCAAAAGGGGCAGTGCATTCATGATGGAGTGAAAATAAAGCGGTGACGCTTTATACACATTGAGAAAACATAGCCGCGCGCAAAATATAGAAACAAATGAAAATTAACCATTATCTCTTGGGTCTGGTAGAAATTTCATCGCAAGCGAATATTCATAGCCGACGAAATTTCCGTGAGGATCCGTTTTCTCATGCGAAACTAACAAAATACCAAATATTAAACGTGTGACAACGCGTGCGACTTGTGTAATGCAAAATATAATAGTCGATGTACAAAATGTAGGGAATATCCACCTGGACGACGAACAATGTTCACTCACGTCTACAATGATCACGAAAAACAACAAAAAAAGACGACACAAAGCGAGGGAGACAGATAGAGAAAGTCTGCATCAAATGCTGGAAAATGGCTGCTTGTTACATATGTGCACACCAAATATTATTGTTTCTGGACACAAACAACACAGCGCTAGCCAGTTTTTCATTCTCGCTAAGTTTAAACAATTTTCAAATAATTTGATTGAAACAAAATATTTCACTTCAATGCATTCTGAGCGACAATTTTTCGAAACGTGATTTCTCTCTTTTTCTCGATGCCATTTTTATGTTGGCGGCTTTTGCTATGCACACAAATATAACTGAAGAAAACAAGCACCTAGTTTCTAGTTTTCTATTAACATTTCCATCACGTTTTGTACTCGTTAAGTCATAAATTTAATTATGCTAAATAGAATGCCATGATTCGTTTTTTTTGTTTTTTCTTTTTCTACTTTTCTCCTTCTGCATGCACGTAATTAAACGAGATAACATTTCGCCAAATTATAATATTATTTTGCAATTGTTTGGGTCTTTGAAAGGGATGTAAATGATGTTGATTTTCACTTAAAACTGTTTACAGTTTTCCCACAAAACATTCTAGCACCATTTGGCTACATATTTTCCATTGAGATATGTGCGTGGACCAATGTATCGATTTGGTTTGGATTCATCTGTTTATTACACTATATAGATGTAGACATATATAGTACGTGTCTTTGGTGTTGTAAAACAATGGAAATCCTGAAATTTTGGATGCTGCTGTTGATGCTACATCTGTTAAATTCCAATACTTAAAAAGTACAATCTCGGGCAATTGAAGACGATGAGCCAAAGAAAAAGAAAAAAAGAATCCGACTAATTACATTTTCCGAGTTAACAAATGGAAGCACAACATTAAATTTATCGCATCAGACAAAAATAAAGATCAGATGGCAATTCATTTCCCGTCAATTCCAATGGCATTGGTATGAGTATGAGAGGCGAAGTATGGATGTGATGAAGACAGGCGAGAAAGTCGCATTTAATTAAATTGCAGTCGAATATAAATCGGTGCGAGATAAATAAAAGGGCAATTGTCAAATACGACTGCTCTTGACAGCGATAACGACCCTAATAAAATACCAGAAAGGACACATTTAATTGACACTAAAGCAATCGGTGTGATTGTCACCCAGCGTCTATGCATATGCAAAAATACATCGGAATTAGCTCGAATATTCAATTTTCCCATAAATAATTTTAAGCTATTTGTGCTATAACTAGCTACTTCCTTTCAAATTGAATTGAAAACGAGAAAAAAATGGCAAGAATTGAAAGAATTTTTTTTAGACGCGTATCGATTGAATTCAATTCGTTTCGGTTATTTTTTTTGTGGTGACGGTGATGCTATTCTTGCACAAATCTCGAATAATAGAATTGAATGAATACAATCCGGTGGTATCGCTCATTTTGCTATCTTATGCAAAGCGAATTTGCAAAAGACGACTAAGCTAAAGTTATAAAGAAAACTGAAAGAGAAATAAAAAACAGAAGAGAGAAGAAGAAGAAGAAAAAAAACCTGAAGACAAAATCGATTTTCGCATTGGATTGAATTTCATCATATTTTTCAGTTTACATTTTTCGTTCGTTTCGTCGTCAATACCTCAACCATTGCTCGGATTGTTAGTTACAACTTATTCTTATTCAATCCATTTGGTAAGAATGTCTAGCGATCAAATATATCACATTCAGAGCGAATAAATGATATGACATGATTTTTTGTCCGTTCGTTTTTATTTTTTCTTTATATTTTGCCGTCGCTTTATCTATCCATCTATCTGTCTCTATCTCTGTTCGTTCGTTCCCAAGTTGTTTGGTCCAATACTTATGCCACCATACGCTATTTATGTGTGTGTTTTTTTAAGTTTACACACATTGAAAAGGGACAGTGACTCTCATGGACTCGCATAAACATACATATACACAAAACAATCGCATTCGTTGAAATTTCTTCAAAATATTATGGGGTTTTGCGTATAAATATCTGTATAAATAAGAGAAAGAATTGTCAAAATATGAAACTCAGCCATCGACTGCAGCACTAGCAGTTGCAAAGCAAACGGCATATTCAACCCATCCAACCGTACAATATATTTAGAATCGTTTGCATTAGTATGTGAAAAAGAGCTTACAACCGAAAATTCAGTGGTAAAAAAATTTCTGGCAACCAAGAACATAATTCAATGGAATGGATAAAAATAATGTTCGTTCTCATAAACGAACGACATCAACAGCAATTGGATGCTCCTCTGTGTCGTTCACTCCAATGCAGTACCACAAATGACAAAAACACACTCACATTTTTGCGAATTCATACAGAATTTGAGCGAGGGATCAAGAAGCGAGAGGCACAACGAAAGAAATAAATGCGAGGGAGCAAATGAAAGACGACAAAAAAATCCGACAAAATTTGAATTTTATGTACTTTTTATGAATGGTAGTATGATGCATTGTGTATCAAGCCACTGAGCTTCAACGCCCTGTGTGGGTCCAACGTAAAAAAGTTGATTTTACTTATACACGAAAAAAACCACGAAAAACGAGGAAAAAATAAAAGAAAAATACACTACACACATCGCATTTTACTAGAAAAACCCTAAACGAACGAACATCGCAACGGTGTTCCCCGCATTATTTTCATTTGGGTCCAATTTTGAGACACTCACACACATACAAACTTATACAAAGCGAGATACAGTGGTTCTTCTTTTTACTTTCCCTTGCTCCTCTTCAAATGATTTTCCAAAAGGAAAAAGCGACAGAAGGTAATGAAAACACACGAAGTAATTATCTTTTATCAAATGCTATTTTCTGGATGAAATTCCGGTATACGTTCAAAATACGAACAGATTTAAGCAAGTAGCAGGACAACAACAACGACTAACATCGAACGCATTCACCACCGCTGAATGGAACACCACAACAAACCAAAATGCACTTGAATATCAACGTTTTAAGTCAATTAGATTATTTTCACTAGTTAAAGCTCTTGTACATCAATTAAATAGTCATGAAATTTGTTTTCGCAAGCTTTCACAGTGCTGAACCCGAGTGCAATGAAACGAAACAAGATTCAACTCAATATATACATGTACTCTATACGTAGATTGACACAAAAAAAAAACCATCGACTATTTTTATCTATATAATATGCATTTAGAATATAGAGTTGGAATATATTGGCTGTGCTGTTGGCTTGTACAACGGCCTTTTATATGAACATTTTCAGCAACAGCAATATATCATAAGATGAACAAATGCCTCAACCAGTTTGTAATTTGATTGTATTTTCGGGGGGAGGGGGAGTGGTGGTGAAACTTGTGTGCATATTTAAACTATGTTGATTGAATGCATCCAAAGTGCTCGTGTTGATAACTGTCGAATCACAGCGTTATGATGTCTTTTCAATGCATTTGAATGTTCATTCGCAAGTTTTTGATGAGAAAACGATTGAATCTTAAACATTGAGTAACAAGAAAGTTCATTTTGAGTATTTGCCCATTGCTCCGCTTTTCAACGAATAGTGGTAACGGCAGCGACAAGATGGAAGAAGAAAAGTTAATTCATGATGAACACACACAAATCTATTGTTCGGTAAAATGAGAACGACTCTTTGTGATTTTGACATGACGCTTTCGGGAGGGACGGTCTATGGACATTAAAGAGAAATAAATTAAAAAAAAGCAAAGCCAAAGTTCCTTCATAAAAAAGGTCAATAACGAAATAGGGTTAATTTTCGCATTTTTAATGAATACATCCACTGCGAAAGTCGATAAACAAACGGAAAGAGAAGTAATTTTCTGCTTCGAGGCTTGACCACCGATATTATCATCGAAATTCGATTAGAGGGTGCGGCTCCTTTCTTTTTTTTCGTTGTTGTTGCCGTTGTTGTTGCCAAATTACAATTAGTATATATTCTTTTCAGTTCCTCACATTATAATGTGTAAATATAGAAGATTTTTGCTGTTTTTGTGGAAATTCTATATGCATATAGTATCAACATCAAAAAAGAATGTTGTAATTTTTTGCAGTTACTGTTTTCGTACATTTCAACTGCAACCTGTGCAATCAAACTAACACTATTCAGAATCACAACAATCAAGCGAATGAAATGGAATGTCTTAATGAAATACGATATCAAGAAATCTAATTTGCGCACACTGGAATGTAATTACATGATCTAAGAAGTGAAGCAATGTATTACAATTTTCAGTTTTTTTTAAAGAACTAACAAAAGCTTACAAAGTAGAAAAAATGACAAAAACGAGTCGGAACGCTTATGCTAGATGCATGGGTAACAACGACTAGACATGAGAAAAAAAATGGAATATTTTCATGAAATTGAAATTGTGAGTAACATACGCGGATGAAGTCGTTTCTTTAAAAGAGTTATGAGCGCAGTTTTGTCCGTATCTGATTTCAAATTGGGCATCATTTATTTGTGCCACATTTCTCTGGAAACCATGTGAATCATATTTTTTTTATTTGTGTGCGTATTCATTTCGCCCTGTTCCCATAATTTTGTGTCCCTTTTTATCTTGCATTATTCTCTTTTCTCACATAAAACACTTTGGCCTAGAACATTTGCTCCATCTGCTATTTATCTTTCATTTTCGCTTTACAAACGCGCATTTTTCCTTCTTTTTTCATATCATCTGTTTGTTTGTTAACAACAGTAATTGTTAATTTATAACTGACGGTCTTTTTTCACTCTTTCGGCTTTGGTGCTTTCATTTTTGTACTGCATCTCGTTTTGCCGCTCATATTTGCATAGTTGGAAGCGCGCCTTTAGCTAAAGTGATTTAAACAAAACGTACCACGTGCTCAAGCCAGATGGGCTGAATAACTTACAAAAGCACAGATTATCATTTGTTATAGCAAATGAAGAAGAAAAAAAAAGACTGCGGATGAAACGAGATAGAAGAGGGAAAAAGGAAAGGGAAAGAGAGTATATTCGCAGTTGCAAAAATTTTCTCGCGGCACAATGTGTGAATGTCATCAGCACTGTGCTTGGTCACTTGGAAGAGATACGAATGGTGATAGAGTATGTTTCAATGCGACTATCGTTAAATTATTTGGTATCAGCATAGCATAAACAGTCGTTTCATTGCGCCTTACTTCCTCTATCATTTTCCACATTTTCCACTTTACCCTAGTCTGAATAATTTCAAAATTATCTGAATTTCCCCCAAAAATTCGGTATTCGATTCAATTATGCAGCATAGAGAATATAATCTTTTACGTTTCGTGATCTCTTATTTTACATTCGCTCTAAGTATTTTGATTAATTTAAAGCACGTCTTCATTATTCATTTTCTTGTGTGCAAATGTTTTCAAACAGAAATGACATTGTGCTGAGTCATCTTGTGTGAATGTAACGGGAGATGATTGCTGATGTATACCCATTCGATGATCGCTGATGATTTTCAATGAAACTTTGTAATCAACTCAATTGTTAGTTAAGGGTGGATCCTTAGACAAATGCAACAAAGTGTTTTTGCATCATAAAAGAAAACGTTTCATGCCAAGTGGTTCGATTCTTTATGATTCATTGAGATAGAAGCGTTCCTGTGAATTTCTATATCTATATGTATAACCATATATTCCTGCTATATTTAAAAAAATATCTATATGTTATATATTTAAAATTGAACAATATTTTTGTTGGCCAGAATTGGATTCGAATCGATTTCGATTCATTCATTTATTTTGTAAAAAAAATAAAATGGAAAAATACTGTGAAAGCACACACAAATACAGAGAGCATTCACCCGCTCTTTGTATTCAATCGACAATAGAAACTTCATAAAAATGAGCGTCATAAATTTGCATCATTTAATTTTCTCGGGCGTATTCTACATATATACGACTTTATGTGTGTATGTGCAGTTGTGCACATTTTTTTCTGTTGATTTTGTTTTAAAAGCAGTCATAAAATGCGGTGCATGAACATGACACTGAGTTATTGCATCGCGAATAAAGTTTAAGTTGTAAATTTACTTTGAAATCAATTCGTTCCCCTCGTTGAAAAATTTCATGAAATAAAAATAAAACACAAAAAAATATCACCAAAATTTGATGACTATAATTATACAATTAAAGCATAAAATGTCAAGTGTTCTTTAAAAATTTGATTGTGATTTTTGTCATATGCTCTCTGTCTATGGACTCAATTTAATTAAAACAAAACAGAAAATGCAGAACATTCTCGCTTTTGTTCGTTTTCATACATGCTTGCGTTTGGTTTCAATGGAAATTGAAGCAATTTAAAAAAAAATCATTATACAGATAGCATCAATGAAGCGCGAATGGATCACTCCTCCTTAGTCAAACCGTGTGTTCTCTTTCATATTTTTTTCTCCTCACATTTCTAGAATTGTTTACGGAATGGCCGAGAGATTCAATTACTATTTAAAAAGACTATACATTTGAGCCGTTGGTTTGACTCATTTTCGAGTTATTGGCTCTGATTCAAGATCAGAAAACGAGAACGCATGCAAATGAAATGGAACAATTCAAAAATTTAAACACATTCATCATGGCAAACGAATTGAAACTACGTTCACCACACATAATGACATAATTTAAAAACTTCCGACAGCAATGTTGGTGGCGGCAGCAATTCTACAAAAAGTTTCTTGCTTTTTGCAATTAGCAATAAAAATCGAATTTATAGTTTCTGAATTTGTGTTCGTTTTTTTTTTCTATAGATTTTTTTTCATCTTTTTGTTCGCAATAGAGTGTGGAAGGCTTCATTGTTTTACTGCACTTTGCTTGTTGTTAACAACTACACGTTTTTTTACATTAACTTTAGAATTTTATTGGTTGATTCTTTTTGCATTACTGATCAAAGTTTCATTAAACGTTTACAATTTGCTTATATTTTCATCAAATCAAGTAATTATAATAAGATGGTTTTTGTATTTCTCTCGATCCACACAGTGAGCGCATTGTATAGAAGTACATATAATTTTGGATGATTGTTTACGTACACTAGCGCCATAATCGATTCGCCGTTCAACAAGTACAACTAAGCAGTTAGATATGAAAACACATTCACGCACAACGTTAAATCGTAACATACTTTGTAAGACAAGAGCAATAGCTGGTGTTGAAACTCTGTTTTAAAACGTCACCGTCTATTATTGTTTGTGGCGTTACTGTACGAAGACATTCGTCAGTAGACTCACCGTGTTACTCGATCAGTGTTGAAAATATGAACAGTTTCATTGTTTAAATAAAACACATATAGAATTTGTGACTGGTTAAAATTACCAATGTTTTGCTATTGTGTTTTATTACAAATTAGCTTTTACTTTTTCGCACACACCTAGTGTGTAAGGTAAAGTATTGGAATCGGTCGAAAAATTAACACCCCAAAAAACATGTTTTCTGGGTGTTTTAGGAGCCAGAGAACACGAATCTAGCGTTTTTCCGATGTCCGAATGTATGTGCGTGGTACCCTGTACGCTGTACGCAAAAATTTGTTAACACGATAACTTTCAACCAAAATAAGTATTCAATACACTGCCAGTTTTTGGCCGTAGAGCTTAATGTGAAACGAGGAACCGTACTACTAAGAAAAACAAACTACTCGACATTCATATTTTGAATTTTTTGCCACAATTTTTTTAAAATAAATTACACCTTGAAAATTCATTTTGCCAATATTTTCACTAATTTGTCCTCAAACGGCCACCTGGGAAAGGTAGATTGATGCTAGTGATATGTCATGATACTATTGATAGTACGATATGAATAGCAATTTTTCTCTTCAACTAAATCTAAAATCATAGAACTAGGTTGCTTGCAATAAGATTCGGAAGCCGATTTTTCTCACAATTTTTCATATTTCGGCCAAACGGCCAGCGTAAAACGCCATCAAACCTGCCGGAAACTCCATAATTTATATACCATTCGAAAGGTAATTTTATAAGGAATCTAAAACAATTTGGTGCCTCGGGTGTCTCCAACTTTTTTTCAACAAGTTTCATGTAGATCCAAAGTAATCAAATTAACACCAGAGTAAAACTCATTTATTCCATCGTTTATCCACCCAATAAAGTTGCAGAGAAATATGATTCCACCCGAATCCATCCGTTATCCACTCAATAAATGGTGAGTGGAATCGAAATATTTTTCAAAGTGGAATCCAAAAAATTGGGTCCATGAATGAAAAAATTAAATGGGGAGCACTTATGGGGAAAATAAAAAATACGTCTGGAGGGTTTTTCATGCCCTATCGAATGCCGAAAACCCGAACTCTCTATCTTTTCTGGTTTTCTCTAAAATCACTGAACAAACATATATATATATCTTACTATTCCATAGCTTAATGTATAAAACTACGTTTCACATTAAGCAGAATCTGACTTCACATGACGATTGGGGGTGCCGAGGAATAGAAACCATTAGATTTTGAGCGAATTTGGTTGATAGAGTGACGTGTCATGTCTCGTGTGATGCCCATGCCAATTTTTCTTCCAAAAGTGATAATTAATGTATTCTTAAACACTCAAAAGTATGTATTGGGGGGGTTTTTTGGTACGGGAAAACCGAATATATAACTAGTTTTGCGATACAATTATTTTTCGACACACTTTTCATACAAAAATTTCAAAAAATTTGGATTTTTGTATGGAAACCATGTCTGTATGATATCTTAATGACCTGGAACTTTGCACAGGTTATTTTTATCACACAAAAATAACATTTTGAGAGCTTGAGAAAATTTCAATGCATATCATGGGTACCTCCCGAACAAAATTTTGGATTTTTTTCTCAAAAACGAAAATTTTGTGTGGGAAGTATCCCTAATATGCATTGAAATTTCTTCAAACTTTCGAGCGATTAATTGGAGCGATGTTTTGTTTCTTTTTTGTATGTTATGAGTACATAGTTGGGAGTCTGGTCATGTGTTATCTGTGGTGGGATTTTAGATTTTTTATTTTATAAAAAAAATTTGGTTCAGTTATTCCTCAGTGAAATTGAATGTAAAAAGAGTATTTGCCTTCCACCGATGAGTATAGAATGGATATTGCGTCTTATATCAAATAGCATCATACCTGTGTGGCGCACGCATCTCATGTTGTTTATTGCACATTAGAAATTTGATTCCGTTAGATTTGTCAACACAATCGATAAACAAAATATGCGATGGTGTTGCTGTCAATACAATCCAGAGTTTCATTCAGCGCTGCTGCCATGCTTAGCATAAAAACGTATGATAGCTGAGAAAGCGTCGTCCGTCGCATGCGAATGTACGTAGCAGCTTATACATCACAGCGAACAAGAATGCATGCATTATTATTAGATTATGGTTGCCTATAATCCAGAAATATGTTTTGCCACATTCAATAATAATTAGCGATTGCTGGAGAGCGTACTCAGTATTAAACAAATTCAATTACACTCATTTGACCGTTGATCACAGCAAAACATTCAAATATCCGAAAACAGGCGCATGCACGAACACGATTGAAGGATTATGGAGACACGCAAAATACTGGATTCCCCATTTCCGTCGACAAAATAAATTCAATTTCACTGAGGAATAACTGAACCAAATTTTTTTTTATAAAATAAAAAATCTAAAATCGCACCACAGATAACACATGACCAGACTCCCAACTACTCATAACATACAAAAAAGAAACAAAACATCGCTCCAATTAATGTGTCCCTAAACTAAAGTAATGCCCAGAATGTTGGCTCTTTGTTGAAAAAATAAGCTGTGCAAGGTTTCACGTCACGATATCATACAGGCATTGATTCCATACAAAAATTTCCATTTTTAGTAATATTTGTATGAGAAGTGCGTCGAAAATTACAGTAAAAGATATGTAGTAAATGAATGTTGCGGATCACAGTGCGGAAAAGTTCATCTTACGGGGCCGGTATTCTAGAACAATCCACAAAAATCGTTCGGAATCATTTGTTTATATAAACAACTCAGCTCAGTGAAAACAATAAAAGTTATTGTTATAATTATATTAACACTCACATTACTACAATCACTATAACAACCACTTCTATTGTTTTCAGTCCGATTCAGCGCCTGACCGTAGCTAATATTTTGAGTGTGTAACAATTATTTTAATATTTTCAATGTTTGGCTACAAATGTAGAGCTCTATTAAAGTTATATTTTGGTACTTTTGGTGTCCATATTTGACGCCAAACGTTGAAAAGACAAAAAAATATTAGTTTCAAATGAAAAGTCCGCTCAATATATTGTCGGAATAATTCCACTGTTGAAAAAGGTGTCGGAATAATTCCGAACAAAATAAGTGGAATATTGTTTATTTTTTTTTGTCTTATGAATAACGACTATTATTCTCGTTATGTGCTACAATATTATTCAAAAGAATATTCATTCATAGAAATATGTTTTTCGGAATAATTCCAAACAAATTGATCGGAAAGTGGCATTAGAATACCGGCCCGGATGTAAGATATTTTATGTATCAATATATTGTCACTGCCCACAGATATTAACTATGTTTTTGTTGGCATATCACGCATAATGAAAATGCTCGCACAATCTATATAAATCACGTTACAAGTGTATAGAAGAGAAGAAACTGATCAGAAATCAATTTGAATATTGGAAAAACTTCGTATATTTCATTGGTATGGAGAAATTGAACTATGTTTAAGTTCAAACTGAAAAGTTTATCTTTAAAATGAAATTTTAACTGTAGATAATTTATGAAAATAAAAATAAAACGAATTCAATCCCATCCATCAATCGAACAATGAGTTTCGACAGACATATATGCAATATATTCACGAATTGCATGTGATACAAAACTGGTTATATCGTTCAATGGTGACCAAATCGAATGTTAGACGATGGATTGAATTGGTTTTGGTTAAATTATCTACATACAATTCCATTTTCTGAATTTAACCAAAATAAACCGATCACTAACATAAGTTATATTCGAATGTCCGAGAATGAAAGAGAGACTTCTATTCACAATTTATTGAAATGTAACACCGCCAAGTGCTGACTGTGGTGTTACATTTCAATAAGTTGTGAATAGAAGTCTCTCTTTCATTCTCGGGCAATCATTTGTGTATTACATTTTACACTTTAAATATATTCATACATTGAATCATGGCCAATTCAAAATGCGTGAATATATTTTTATCATTCTATTCACAAATGGTAAATAAATTTTATTTATTTGGTGAGCCGATGCCTCTATGCAATTGCTCATTGTGCATTGATCTAATTAAATCACTTTTTCGAAATATAGTTGATTTTTAAATGAATTTGCATTTATTTATAAATACTGCGTTTATTGAAATTCGAATACGAATATATCTGTCATGCGATCCGTATACAATCCGCGTCACGTACACACGTATCAGAAATATATTCACAAACGGAGCATATCTATGTATATATGTATGGTGGCTTGTGATCATATATATTATAAAATGTACACACAAAGTTTTGCAATATACATGCTGGTGATTGCAGATACTGATATATGAACACGCAATACAACACATAGTAGAACAAAATATACTAGATAGAAAATTCAAATGAAAAGCGAAAGAAAAATACATCATACATACATACAAATACCAAACAAATTGGTTGATGTGAGAAGGAGAGAGCGTGAGAGATAGAAGATGAAAAAAAAGAAGTGCCAACAACGATAAATATACCGCTTTCATTTTCATCGTGTTTTAATTTAATTTGTTTTATGAGCATAGTGCCTTCGCAATAGCCATATTTCGTAGCTCAATCATAGTACATTTCAAATTTCATTCTCTTTAAACTGAATCACACCCCTCCGTTACCGTCGCTTATTTATGCGTACATTTATATTTCACCATTTTTCATTTGTTCGGTAAAAAATAGCATTTGGCTCTCTTTTTTTAACACATTTTTCCTGCAAAAAATGTCTAAATCAATGTGATAAACAGTATTCGAGTTGGAGTGCTATTATATTGGTTACTCTTATTTGTTTCAATCACATTCAGCATTGTTTTTCATCATGTGCGTCACATAGTTTTTTTCTTTTTCTCCAACGTATGCTTTTATCGTTGTTGTTGTCGTTGAATTCAAAGTACTTTTGTGGCTTTTAAATGAAAATTCTTCATTTGTGTTTTAATCGTTTTTGAATGCTGTTCGATTCGACGAGCATAGAAGATACTAGATCAATGTGCACTTAAAATCGGGCCAAAGCAAATACACAAAGAGATGTGAAAATGGTGATGACATTGCCAACATAATGCATTAACCAGACCTGCACTCTATTCTTGAGCCATCGAGATTTGATTGCTTGTTTAAGCAGTTGAATGCATATATACATAGAGAGAATGTACACACATGAAACATGAATTGAATTGAAACGATTCGGTCAATTGACCACTTTTTTGTGTTATTATTGTTAGCGTGGCTGGCTGTCGTAATACTCATTCACTTTGATTATTTTACCCGAGAGTTTCCCACATTTATTTCTGTTGTATGCGGTAAATGTTTCGACAATTGCTTCACCGAAAGTGATAACAAACGATTGGCGACTCGAGTGGAATTCATATGCGTGTGTATCATATCTATATCGATGTCTATATGTTGGCTCGAGCTTTTTCAAAATCAACTATCTACTAGTATCTATGTACTACAATTAGGGTGTTTCCCATATCTGTAAATAGAAAAATGATATTTATTAATTCAAAGTAGGCAAAATTCTATGGTAGTTAATGGCATTTATACAATGAAGCGATTGATGCTAGCACTTCCCGAAGCGAAAACAATTTTCACGTCTGAATGTATAAATGCAGTCGAATAGTGAAAAATACTCACAGAAGAACAGAGCCTTGGTAGTACTTCCTCGAAATGCTGAGACAAAACAGTCAGTCTCAGCTAGTATAACAAAATTACAATATTAATTTTTAATTAATTTTCGAGTTAAAATGGTGATTGGTTATGCTTAAGGCTGCTGATTATTTTGAACTTCTTGTTGTCCACTGCAATTTTACCGGGATATCCAGTCCAAACAGGTCACAATGTCCTATAAAAAAATACAAATGTCATTTAACACAGACATAACACATCTACAGGGTGGCGCATATAATGGGGCCACTCTTAGGGGGTAGAAAATTTCTATCTGAGCAGAATTTTACTTTTCCGCACACACCTAGTGTGTAAGGTGAAGTATTGGAATCGGTCGAAAAATTAACACCCATTGAAAATATGTTTTTATTAGATTTACAAATACTACTCAATTTTCTGTATCACCTGGTGAAATCAAAAATCGTCTTAATCACGATCTGGATTTTTTTCACTTTTAGAGTTCTCTATGCCGGAGCTCCGAGAGTTTCATATAAACTTCTTATTTAACACATAACGGAGTGAGAAATTGGCATTTCGGGCAACCAATAGAAGTTCGAAATTAGTGAGCAACAGTGAAACATTTCATAACAAACTGCATCATAACTTATGTTGCAGTTTGTTTCTAATTATTTTATTGTTGTTCTCTAATTCTCAACTCTTAAATGTTGACATTTGATTTAGATTCCAGATTTTTTCTCAACTTTTCTGAAGGTATCTTTGTTTCTCAACGGTTCATATGGACATTTAGGTTATTTTTTTGGCTCCAAATGTCATAAATTATGGCTCATAATGGGAAGGGCCAATTTTCAGTGGTGTGTGAATCACACACAGTGTGATATACACTTTTTTATCTTTGACTTGGGGCATAAATCGATGAATTTCTCAAAAGAAACTATGGAGTCTTTTTTCGAGAAAATATCCGTTATGTGTCCGGCCAGACGGTTAAATAGGATTTTGGCCGATTTGGCCACCCCCACATGAAATTTTTAAGTCGCAATTGGCACCATTCGATAGCTTACTTTAAGACATTTCCAACGAATATGCATATGCCCTTGGTATGTCAAGTATGGACACTCGCCCAAATGTCGGACTATTTGTTTGAATTTTCAACTTCAATTTAATATTTAACATTTTTGATTTCATGAAAAAATATCACTTTATACACAATTCGATGCAGAATTTAATTGTGCTTCATTTCACGTTTCTCAAAAGATAGTAATTTCCAAAAATGTATTATTTTTTTCCATTTTTTCGTCATAACATCGAAAATTCCAAATGTCGGATATTCGTCGTCCTAATCTCGACATATTTCATGCATTTTCACTACGAAACTTGTAAACTTTAAGTTTTGACAGCCCATGAACGCACTATTTACATTGAGGTAAACAATACAAAATATTGGAGTTAAAATTATTAGATTGATATATTTTTGCTCCATATTTTATTATACTTATTTTTCTATAGTAAAGTGGCAAAAATATTTAAAAATATTACGTTATTTCACTGATCTAGAATATTTTTGGTTTGAATTTCACAATGATCCAAATACGACTTTAACTGTCACATCTGTCAAATCCAAAGTGTTTCACTTGAAACTTGTGTCGGCAATTGGACGATTTATTCCGGAATAATATTACAGTGGAAAATGAAAAATAAATATAATTGTTTTTCTTTATATTTTCAAAATTTCTGTTCAATAATCAAATTAAACTATCTACAATTCGCCGATATAATTTTTTTTCCAAACTAGTTATTTTTTCATATAAAAAAACGCATTTTACCGGCTTGTCTCAAAATGACATAGTTTAACTTTTGACGTGAAAAAGTGATAAAAATGCCGAATTTTTTTTGAACGTAATTTGTGAAAGCAATAATAGATTTTTGATTAAAATTTGGATTATAATAAAGAGATTTGATATTGATCTTTCATAATTTACTTTTAAAAATGCAATTCAAATGAATTTTCAATTTTTAATTTCAATTCACCTCTCGGTATTCCGACATTTGGTCGTGTGTCGACATTTGACAATCTACTGTATAGGTGCCACAGCGATTGTTTGAAAAAATTGCCATTTTTGGCTATTTTTGCACTATCCAAGGCCATATCTTGAAAACAAGAATTTTCTGGGATATAAGCTATGCGGTGTTTTTTAGCTTAGACTTGGGCCTAAAATCGGTGAAATTTTCAATTTTAATGGCCGTTATGTGTCCGGCCGAACGGTTACTTTTTGGTTTTTTACCTATTTGGCCACTCCAATTTGAAATGTTTGGACCGCAAATGGCACCATTCGATAGCTCACTTCAAGACCTTTCCAACGAGGTGCATATGTCCGGGGTGTGTCAAGTGGATGTGCCTCGGTGACTGTAGGTACAAAAGTCAAAAAGTGACTTTTGGAGGCCGGCCACTTTGTGTACTTTAATCACAAAAAGTTTCAAAGAGGTACGCTAAAGAAGTGCACAGACACACAAACAGACATTTTGATATTTCATATAGATTTCATATAAAAAATTTAAAATGCGAAATTTTTCGAAAGGATTGATCGATTTTGACGTTTGAGGTATCGTTGGAAAGGTATTGATCTCTAGAACCAGAATATCGATGTTTCAGAATTAACGAATTCATTTAGTGCCATCTATGGTCGTAAAACTGAATTTTGACCCTGTTTTTCAAACGACCATACTTTGAAGACAGGTGGACCGATTTTCAAACTTTGACATTTTTTCTTGATCTACACAGAAACAAATAACCGAGTACGCTTACTCGCACTTGCGGTGTTAGCAGAGAGTCTACCCTTCAAAATGAGTTACGCACTCTATTCTACTCTATTTCATCCAAGTGAACACACATGGGGCGAATCACGCTAGTGAATACTAGAAAAACTAGTAAATCTAGTGCGAAGAACGACATCACAAACGAAGCCAACTTCACACCAAAGGCCATATAATTTATATGAAAAACTACTGAGAGACAATTTCACGCACTAGAATTTTCTAGTTTTCTAGTGAAATTTTATCAAAAACTAGACGCACTAGAATTTCGTGATTGACCCCATGTGAACACATCATAGTGAAAGAAGAAATACATGTGAAGTCATAGCCGTATGCGTTCAACGTACATATGACTACACATGTATTTCTTCTTTCATTACGATGCGTTCACTTGGATGAAATTAACACAAAAAATAGAGTAAAATAGAATGCGTAACTCATTTTGAAGGGTAGACCCTCTGCTAATACCGCAAGTGTGAGTAAGCGTACTCGGATATTTGTTTCTGTGTATGGCCCAAGGGCTTTCCAACCATACATCAAACGCGGCAAAAGGCCTTCCAGGTTAGAATTTGGAAATTACGTGTATATATAGTGAGTTCGACTTTTCAACACACTAATGTGCTTTCGTCACTCGCGCGAACTGCCATCCGCTGTGATTTTTTGATCCGGTGAAGTTTTGTAAAATTTGGGGCAACCCCACCCCCCTGAAGAAATATTCAAAATTCTGCTCAGATAGAAATTTTCTATTTTTTACCCCCAACATACCCCCCAAAGATATTATATGCGCCACCCTTTATAATATGCAAATATCCATTTCTTATATACATACCTTTGATGAGAATGCATTTGGCGGCCACGATGTCACGATCCCAAGTTGTCTGATGTACAATCATTGGTTGATGCTCATCATCGATTTCCGTCACATATTCATCATCGACTGCATACGGTTGTTGAGCGACCTCTCCATCGATTTCCGCTGCATTTTCATCATCAACTGCAAGTGGTTGTTGATCAACATTGACGTCAGCATATTCCAATACACCACTCACTGCTATTACTTGCCATTTTTTGGATACACGGCCACCTTAGACAGTAAACGATCAGCTATAATGTCGAAATCATGCTCAGTCATTCCACCTCGTGCCAGAAAAAGCGTCAAACTCTCTCCAATATAAACTTTGTTATTCTTTAAACGCCGTTTGCTGAGCTGTGCTACAATTTTAGATGATAAAAAGTTAGCCATGATTGAATTTGGCACCGGTGCACAATTTTTACAAACTTTGAAACGGTTGCTTCTGGTGCTTGGATCGAATCGTCCGCCACATTTTGCGCATGTCTGCGATGTAAAATACTCATCGACTTTGTGCACGACACAATTGCCACGTTTTCGAAAACCTTTCAAAAGTTTGCGTGTACCGGGACAGCGAACATGCTTCTTAATGCGTATTGACGAATTTGGTGACATGTTGGCGTTACCCAAATGAGTCAAAGCTGCTTGATGATTAACCAAAGTGTCGCAAAGTTTATCAATAGTACGATTCGACTCAACATACTTGTCAAACTTCAAGCGCGCATATTTTGGTGTAGTGTACACGTACATTCCTTTTGTGAGCATTTTTATCCGATGGTGAAGGTAATCAGTCCAAAGTGATGGCATTCGCCGGTACAGCTGTCGATTGTTTCGATCATTTTGCTCGTTCAAAGTGAACTGCTTCGTCCATCGCTTAGCCTTTTTGTCGCGCATTTTATATTTTGTGAGCCAATGGTTATTTTTACTAGATGTTTTCATGTTGACCTGAAATTAAAATAAAAAAAAAATCAATTGAAAATTTTGTTTGTTTGCTTCATTCACGTAACATATAACTCTCGATTTTTTAACAATGCAAAAGAAAAATTGAATACTTACTTCTTACTTATAACACTGATGGTTCTTCGAACTGTCGCGTTCCATGTCTTCATACCCGGATCGATTCCCAGTTCATAAACAAACGTTCCATCTAAGTATAGCTTTCTCACAATGTCATCGTCCCGTAACCGTTGAAGATGTTGTTTTGAAAATTTATACAATACCGATACTGATTCACCGTTGCTGACAATAGTATAATGAAACTCTTTGTTTTTCTTCAATATTCGATTAATTTTGTCAAAATCGAATATTTGTTTCCAGATGTGTTCTTTGTTTTCGCGAATGAAGTTTTCGGTAGCTTGTTTACCTTCGATTTTTGGAAGTAGCTTCTCTTCTGCCAACATTCTGTACAAAACATCATTGCACATGAACACTGCCTTTCGCTGATAATCTGGCAATGGAAAAACAGACAGATTTTTGATCTTCGGTATTGTGACGTTGTTGTCTTGCGCCCAATTGTGAAACTCATCGATTTCGCTTTGCATGACAAGCCACATTGCAGTTGCTTTGAACCAGTATTTTCCTTTTGAGAACTGCTTGATGTTGTCATAATTCGCTAGGCCACCAACATCTTCCACAATTTCACGAACCATGTCAAGCCGTAACTTTTTTTTGTATCGTTTTAGAGGTGCATTCTGATGTGTGTAGAAAGGAATCGCAACAATAAGTTATCAAAACAATCAAATAGAGTCTATATATGAATCGTTGCGGCGAAACAGTAGCTCTTATTTTTCTCCAAATAATACTGCAACATGAAGTTTTTTCACACGGTTTATTTGTTGTAATACAACAAATAAACTATTCATAAAAAACTTTATGTTGCAGTATTATTTGGAGAAAAATAAGAGCTACTCTTTCGCCGCAACGATTCATATGTGCAAGCGACAAAGAAAAAAAACTGTAATCAACTACTTTTTCAGATATGTTACATTTTCATGCGTTTCATATTTCTTTTTCCCTTCTTTCTTTTTGGGGAATGCCACTATCAATCGCTTCGTTATACAATATGAATACCATTAAATATATATAGAATTCTGTGTTCTTTGAATTCAAAAGTACCATTTTCTCATTTAGAGATTTGAGAAACACCCTAGTACATTTATATGTGCGCGATCATTAGTGAAATTCTTATATTTGTTTGGGATTGACTTTGATAAAATTGATTTTATTTGTTTTTATATGTCATTTCGTAGCCAAAATGTTTGGTGTGATGTATCAATGAATGGGGGTGTCTATAATGAATTTGCAAAAGTGCTCAAAATTGGTATACCATAATAGCATCATAAATGCTACGATAAATGGTCGATATTTTACCAAATAACTAGAGGGTGGAAGATATAAAGTCGCATTCATAAATATGTACAGTAAAGCCTCTCAACAGCGGAAACTTTATTCAAACAAATAAAAAAATAATTGAAAAGCACAAAGCATGGCAGTAGTGACAGTTGGGCAACGCTTCATTGAATAATGGCACAAATTTGTACCAGCAAACTCATGGAATGTGTAAACGCAATTTGGCGAAAGATTGTTGTGCTCTGAGATTCCGTTATCGTGAGATTTTACTATATATCACACGACGAGACCAACACACACACACACATACACACACAATTGTGCACATACTACCCATGCTCACGTGGTCATCAATTTCCGGATTGTGCATCAAATCAAATGAATGTGCGCAAGAGTAGAACGCTCACAATTGGTGTGTAACGAAATATCTGCATTGTAATAAATTGTTGGAAACTAGTCTTTGCAATAATTATTATGGGACAATGAACAGTATTAATTTATTGGTTTTGATGGTCAACTCAATTGGCCAAATAAAAACTCACACCACCACTCGCGCCCAACTTGTGATCCATTCAAACTTGTGCATTTCTGTTGATTGGTGTTTGTTCCAAAATAATCGGTTTTGGTGTGCGATACAGTTTTTCCGTAATCCCTTCATTGTTTATCCACCTTTTTTTACGAATTAGTTAGCTTCTTATTCGTTAGCTTCGTGAGCAACATCTTTTTAAAACGATTCTAAGACACAGTGACCAGATTTATTGTGGCTTTCTATCTATTTTCTAAAAGTAAAAACGAGACAAGGATGATTAAAACTAAAAGTAGCACATCGGTTAGAGCACACTTAATTTGAAAAGAATGGAGCCATCGTAAATTGAATGTCCAATGTCCATATTAGGTGTATACGAAGTGGCTTCATGCAAGCCCACAGTATTTCATTTCGATTTGCTGAGACACAAAACGACGCCTGATATCGTCACAGCCATGACACAGTGTACAAATCCATAAATAATGCATTTTGTAGCATAAACCAACCTGATATCCGCTTTCATCAACGTAAAATATGCATTCACAGCACCTGGTGAATTGACCAAGGAAAATTCAACTAATTCGGTTAGCTAATTCAACACGTTTTATTAAAACACTAACCAGCGACTGGAATAATGAAATGAACCAACTCAACAATGACAATCTAAGATGAAACGAAAAACCACTTTGTGATGTAATTACAACCGGCAAACAGCGATGTCCTTTTTAGTGTTCATTAACTTTTGTTTCGTTTTGTCTATTCATTAAAGTTCGGTCGGGTGAATAAACTTGGCAATAATTTTATTGCGGCTTTTTTCACTCCATCTCACGCTTTGTCGTCTTAGTTTTAACGTACCTTTAGTGCGATTGCATACTGAAGATTTCGTTTCATTAGTACTTTGTTATTTTTCTAAACATTCTTCTGTTTATTGTTCCCAGCCCCTTTTTTTTGGCTTTTTGCCCGGATGTGGAATCTTCCAAAGATACCAATGGTGAGATGACCGATTCGCCGACTGGGAAAGCTCCTACGTACTAAACCACACCCTTGCACACTTTTCTACCACTCTCCCCGCGGAGCTGCCGTTGGGTATTACACCGCGGAGCTGGTTAGCATTTTATGCTTGTCTCTCCGTTGTTTCTCTTCTTTGTTTTTCCGCTACGCGGAGCTCATTTTGTACATTTGTGACAAAATTTTGGGTGTTTTGCCACCCTTCGTCCGTTTCGAGCATATAACTTACAAATTTTATCCTTTCTTTTTACTTTTCCGCGCACATCGAGTGTGCCCACCACCAAGAGTCCCTGTATATTAATATAGGCGAAAAAAAGTCGCACAATAATGCGCCATCTGTTGACGTGGTTATCAATGTATGTAATTACAAAGACGGAATTTTTGGATGGTGTCTTGACTAAATTTTGATATCGGTTGTTTTCAACCACAATTCGCACACGTCGCCAGATGGCGTTTTTACAATCTGACATCTCTCTGTCATGATGGTTGGAGTGTGTAAGGTAAAGTATTGTAATCGAAAGTCGTCGCAATGCTTACGAATCAATCGAACTAAACCAATAAAAATATTGTCAAAATGGCGGATGGTGTTGTGGCAATTAAACTGGTCCAGTTCACATTTTATTTTACTACTCTCGTGTCTTTCGAATTTTAAGTTTTTTAGTTAAGTTAAATTAAAAAAAATGGGAATCCAAACTCAAAAAAGTATTTTTTTTTTTTTTTTTTTTTTTTTTTTTGAAAAAAGTCGTTAATCGCATTTTACACAGATTACCAATCCAATCGTTTCATCTATTTTGTCAATTTGATACTTCGTGTAAAACATTTGTCACTTTTGTGTAACCTCGATAGAGGTTTTTTATTTGTAATGGTATATACAGTTAAACCTACAGCTAGTTAATAAATTGATTTTAATAATTTTATTATTAAATAATATTATTATTCATCTTAATTGATTAATAGAAGAAAATTAAATAATTTTTTTAAGATGTTGTGTTCTGTGTATGTACAATGTACATGTATCTCCACTTGAACTTATGTATCAGTAAAGTATTCTTTTTGCATCATTATTGTTTAAAATTTACCAGTGCATAGAGTTTTTTTACATTGAATAGCCCTATGCTACTAGCAGATTTACAGATCACGGGAAAAAACATTAAACGCATCTAGATAATGTAATGATTTTCCCAAACAAAAAAAGAACGTAGCAAAGAATATTGTGTAGAATGGAAAAAATTGCACACAACAAAAAACCACAAAGTAACTCTATACAGATTCAATATATTAAAGGAAGAACGAAATGAGCTTATTTAAGCAGCTCCACATCTAAGATTATGACCAGCAAAACGCCATATTTGAAAGTATTTGGCACTAGCAAAATGAAAATTATCAAATTTGAAATGTATCGTTGTAGTTTTCAAAACTAAATAGTTCGTATTGGATGATTGTAAGGCAAGTAGCTTATCAGATTTCGTTTTCCGCGAAGCGTCCATTATCTATTCAATATACCACATGCCACATGATGAAAATAGCTGAATAGCAATGGGATGAGAAAAACGATTCAAATTAGACAGAGGGTACCACAGGCATAACATAGAACTATCACAGTGTGGTCGATGAATTGAAAGAGAAAGTAACAATGAGAAAGAGAGAGAGAGAGAAGGAGGAGAAGGGAGAGGGAGATTGAAACACATAACAAAAGAAAAACGTATATTGAACAAACTAGTAAGGATGTATGCACAGCACTTCACATCATGACAAAAGAAAAAAAATTAGCTGTCTATTCTGATTTTGCGCTTTATTTTCTTTGGATGATTTTTTTTAACGCCAATTCGCCACAGTTCAAGGTATACTTCATACAAGCCATATTCTGTTTGTTTATTAAAAAAACACAACAAATGCTTTGATTTGAAATTTCTTACTTTTAATTTCACGTTAGTGGTGGAAATGCTGTGGAAGCTAAATGAAATCGTTGCTGTCAAATGTGAACGGACTGATTTCGACAAACAAGTTTAAGGGTCGTCTTTCCTTTTTTTATTTCAAACGCGTTGCCTTCACTTGAACGTGTAAATACTTTGCAAAATGAAGTAGCATAGCGGAAATTCGAATAAAATCTCTGCTTACGCTCTATATAGAGTATATTAGCATTGCAATGTACTAATGTGACAATGGCAATGTTTGGCTAAACAAAGTGCGAAAAATAGCGATTTTTGTTCATTTGAACGATTTTGGCATGATCCATGGCCGAAAAAGCGATTGATTTGCATTCAAAGTGTTTTGTATTGTCACATATTCCCACATTCGAATTTGAGTGACGTAAAGTCTCTGGAGAAATCATGTGACTGAACTATATTGATTCATGTCGTATTCATAAAGATTTGTCCATCTGCTTTTATATCGCTTTGCTCGTGTGTTGATGATTATGAGATGTATTTGTACTGATGAAAAAACGAAAGAAAGAATGACTAATGATAGAAGGAATGAAAGTTTTCGATGTTTGAGAGGAAAGGCAACGATGCAAACGAAACGTATTTTGTGCTGCCTATTGAAAATGTGTTGATTTTGAAAATACAAGCATATGGAATTTTAATATTTTGATCTTTAAATGATGTGTGACACCTTTATATTGAGTATGCTAAAAGTATTTTGAATAAATATCAAAATACTTTTAGCATACTCAATATAAAGGTGTCACACATCATTTAAAGATCAAAATATATAAGAGTTTGCGTTTAATTGTTCTATTCTTCAAATAATAATAATAATAATAATAATAATATTTATTCACCGCCAAAACTGGCTGAATCTTTTGAGTTTGTACATAATTTTTATACATTTGTTTGGTGGGAAAAAGGTATGAATCAATGATACACATTTGACGGCCTAAGAAGAAAACAATAACATACAGAATATTCTGCAAAAAGTAAAGGTCAAACATATATCGCAATACCACTGTAAATTCTTTATTGAATCTAGATAATTTATAATCGATTTCTTGTAATTACCATTTTCCATAATTAAACAATTGATATGAAATTGTTTACCGCAAAATCCATAGCAATTTATCACATCTTTGTTGGAATT
>NW_022197486.1:290420-353760 GCF_009176525.2 Contarinia nasturtii | reverse complement strand
GGCAGTGCGTTTTCCGATTATGCTACTGATCGTAATACATACAATAAAATGTTCAGTGAATGAAAAAAAAATAACGAATCTGTCAAGTATGCGTTTTGTACACTCTTTTCATTTCAACTTTGAACGCCTTTCATTTCGGAGTAAAATACGCTCATGCTTCTCTCATCTAACAGCGAGGCGAAAAAGACGGACAAAAAAAAGCAACAATAATATCAAGAAAAGTTTTTAATCAGCCTTTCATGTTTTAGGATTTTTTACAATTCCCTATTTGCACGTATGTGTGAGGATGTTGTGCGCACCAAGTTAAGTTATGAGTATGAAAGAGGAAGAGAAAGAGAAAGGGTACGAAAAAAATGCACAAAATAAAAAAAGGATATGACTCAGATTGAGAGTGAAAGAGGAAAAGTCTGTCGTTAACAGAGCAGGAAGCATAGAATTAGAGAATAACTAGCGAACGATTTACAAATGGATAGAGTGTGGAAAAAATAACCATTGATTATGAAATACAATGTTAAAATGTAGCGGCACCCAGCGTGAGATACACATATTTCTCATCGCCATCTTTGTGCTCGTGATTCTATTCTCTCTTTTTTGCTGTTGTTATCCATGTGATTACTTTAAAAAAATATATATATAGCGTTTCAAATAGGTGACTGTACTTTTATTCATCGATTGTGTCATGTCATGGATTCGAATGTGTGAACGAATCTTCTAAACGAGAGAGCAATGCGTACTAAAATTGCACAAAGTCTTCATCTATACAATATGAACTGGCGGTAATGGCTTTTCGCACACTTCAAAGCGCTCACTCGACAATAATTTCAAATTAAAAGCGATCGAATGAAAGCGTGACAAAATATAGCCAGCCAGCAAAATCAACCATTTTTGTTTGTGATATTTACTGCTTTTAGTTATTTCTAGTCGGGTGTTTTTTTTAGTGTTAGTTTCCATTTTGTAACGAATCCTAACGAAGAATGTAAAATATTAGATTCACTGTATATTGATTGGAATTAAATAAACACCCTGTACAGTGTACATACATATAAAGGATTGATAGTGTTCGGCAGTCTTTCGTAGTATTATATAGAATAAAGAAACCTAAAAGCATATCAATTTAAAGGAATACGAAAATACATCACTTTATTCACTGAGAATCTATCTCAGAATTATTGGCTCGGGTTGTTAGAAGGGAATTATCATTATCGTTATGCAATATCACTTAATTTTCTCAATGATAATGGCTCCTCACGAACTGTACGGTTACGTGCCATTTAATTTGATGGCTGTGCACATTCACACACATATATGTATCATTATTGTTGTTGGCGCTCCTGTTGTTTGTCTATTGCGGACACTTTTCACACACGTTTCCGAAAGACTTTGATTGTCGGCGTGCTCGCATCTCCCTTTTTCATATATTTTACTCAAGATTTATGCATTTAAATTGCGCTGTCAATGATAATTGATGTTTCTCTCTCACATACACACATACATTTTTACGCACTCAGTTGTTAAGTTTTAAATGGCTCTTTATTATTGCTATTGCCATTGTATCCCTTAAATTCCTTGAAATACTTCGTTATTCATCACAACACCTATGCCACTCTATCTTTAACTTTCATTTTTTTTCTATGCTTTTTATCTAATTGAATTTGCCTATGGCCCAAACGAAATGGCACAGCGCATCACATATTGCATTATTTTGAGATTGCATGATAAGATCCCGTCACACATAACCATGCGTAGCTTTTTGTTGGTTCATTCACTCAGCCGGGCTCTCTCTCTCATTCTCTCTTATTCTTCACTCACCCTTTTCTTTGGTTGTCAGTTTTTTATCTCTACTTCAGTCATGTTCATCCAGTTACATCTTGATTTGACGTTGAGTGGTTTCGTGTATACTTGTATAACCGTTTGTGTATGTCATTTTGTGTACACCTTGATATAAACGCACAATTGCAATGCACCAATGTCACATTGTTTATTCTTCATATATATGTGATATATATATATATATATATATATATATATGGGTGGGTGGGTGTATGTATCTTATCCTGAATTAAAATCCGGATCTTTTTCAAAATTACCAGAATGCGCTGCACAATTTCCGTTGTGCCGGTAACAGCAATGTCTTTCAATAGCCTACATATTCATCTTCATTGTACCTTGTGCAGAGTGCAGGTTTACGGTTCTTTTTTTGCCAAACAATTTTCTCGACTACTTCACGTGTAATGTGTATAAAAGGTAGTACCAGTGAGTTTTGTCAATGAGATGGATGGCAGGTTGGTTTGCTTAGTTGTTACAACTCTTTGAAAGTCCACAGTAAAAAAAACACACATCGTGGTAAATTGAAACGAACTAGCGAAAGCTTCATTCGAGCTCTATACGAATGAAGCAAAACGAAAAGTGAGATTGAGATTTTGAGTGGTAAAAATGCATTTCACGGTATACCCTTGAGTATACTCCATGTATATGCCATCTAACTTCTTACAGTTTTTCTATTCTCTCACCCTCTCCGTCTTTCTGCAACCTATGAAAGTTCTTTGCGTTGTCATTAGTTTTCACCACGATCGCAAAACTCTCAACGAATTGATCTCATACAGATTTCAAAACACACGCACATATACGTACACTTCTTGTTTATCTTTGAATCGATATCCCTCGACATGTTAAGTTCTATCTTCCTTTTACTTCCTTTTTTACATTTATTTCTCTTTCATTCATTCGACGTAGTCTCAATATTTCTTTGTGTTTGTCGTCTCGCCTTTCAATCTTCATTATTCCACCTTTATCGGCATTTAGAATATCATCACGAAATACCTATTCAAAACGTATACACTTCAGCAAGGATCCTCGAACTTTCTCCGTAATAACGGATTTAATCACGTTTACTTTGTAGCCGCATTCTATCCACTCATAATAATTGTCATTTTTTAATGTTTGCTCACGTCACGGGCGTTGAACACCTTTTCTCTTTTTTCATATACTCCCCTCCCCCTCGCTCTTTCACTCTCTCTCTCTCTCTCTCTTACAAACACACACACACTCACACTCGAACTTAATTTAGTAGCACTTTGGTCCATAGTTCGTATATTTCGAATGTGTACTTTGTACCCGACTTATACTGTCTTCGCATATTTTCTGCCACAAAATCTTGAAAAGTTAATTTTGAAATGTTAACTTTGATCTCGTGTCTAGCTTCGCACAAAGTCGCTTAAAGTCGCATCGACCAAATCAAGGATGTGAGATGAATAATGAAAAATATTTTCTGGATTTAATATAGATCCGTTGTTAGTAATCGTTGCCGATTCACATTATTGTTGCGATGCATTGATAAGTATGCAACACAGAATGGAGGGCTTGTGCTCGCAACATTTGTTTCACATCTATTATATGGAAAATGTTTGGATTTTTGAAGAATTTTAGTACGGGCTGGCGCAACAAAATCTTAGTATGATTCAGTATCCCCTCCCGTTTTTCTGCTTTTATTTCAACTTTTATTTATTATGCAGCATAAGCATTGTTTCAAACACAAAGTCTCGAAGAGCCGCTATTAAAGTATTTAATGTATGGCAGTTGCACGTTCAAAACGTGCAAAATACGAAAAACCTGGTAAGAGTTCAGCAAAGTTTCCATCCGATACTCGGCAATGGTCTATATATATACAGGGTGTCTTATATATCAGGCTCACTATCAGAGCGTGCGAATTTCGAAAAACCCTTTGGGGGTATGTTGGGGGTAAAAAATAGAAAAGAGGTAATGTCAAATGCCTTTATAAAGTCCCTAACGCAGTTTCTTACACTCTTTTACTCACACACAAACAAAACGAAATGTCAAGAAACAGCTGTTCGAGCGAACCATTCATAACCAACTTCATGCTACTTGTAGATTTGGAATGAAAATGATGTTTGAAATTTCTTTGATATTTCGAAAAATGAACTAATTATTTTGGAATCTTTTTATCTGTTTAGAATAAAATAAATGTTTAAACATTTTGTGTACTTACAATATTTTAAACATTCACTTATTATTTAATTTCCACAATTTCTATCAATTCATAAATTATAATTCTTAGCACTAGCATGAAGTTGGTTATATGTCAACCTTTATTCATTCGTATAAAAATATATTGTGTTCACGCGCACATAAATGTTGGGGACTTTTGACAATTCCACTTTCTATCTGAGCAGATGAGCAGGGTGCCCCCAATTTTTCAAAAGTTCATCGGATCAAAAAATAATATACTACAAAGTTGTTCAGAATGACGAGAGAAATTTTTTAGGACCCCTGCCAAATAAGTCCCCCCACCCCAAGTCAAAGACCACCAAGATATGATTATTTGACCTGAAACTCCAAAATTCGGAATCAGCATGCACAAATACCTTAGAATTGATATTTTCCTCATTCACGTTTTTTCAAGAATTTCGGACCAAAAAAGTGTAAAATCGACTTTGTAAGATTGAAGGCCATTTTTTACCCAGGGCATATGCATATTCGTTGGAAAGGACTTAAAGTAAGCTGTCGAATAATGCCAATTGCGACTTAAAAATTTCATGTGGGGGTGGCCAAATTAGCCAAAAACCAAAAATTGTACGTCTGGTCGGACACCTAATGGACATGTTGCTTCATTGCGTCAGTATGAACTCAAAGTAAAAAGAGGAAATTTCTACAACGTTTTGAATATACAAATGTATATTAAGTTTATATTCACAGTATACAGAAAATATATCTACAAACTATTTTCGTCTCAAAATTGATATCAGAAATTTTGTATTTCAAATTTTGGTTTCGTCATTCGTTCTTCACCTCGATAGAGGTTTTTTATTTGATATGATCTGTACACGCATTTCATGTTCAAGAGTTAATGAAATCCCGTTCGCGAATCCCGTTTGCAAAGACTCTCATTTAATATCATAAAGATTTTATGATGTCCCTTTTCGCTAAACTTAAATTTATGAGCTTACAAGTGTGTCATGTAATATTTTCGACGTCCATTTTATTTCATCGGCCGCACGTATATTATGTGTAACGAGTGCTTATCCGATTTAAAAAAATAAAATAAAAATACATCCTTTATGCAAGCGAGAGATAGAGAGAGAGAGAAAATCAAATAAAATTATTATTCCGAAAAATTGTTATATGAAAAATCGTTCGTAGACGTTGCAAGTAGCAATAGAATTGCTGCCGACAGAGAGAAAGAAAGGCAAAATAAATCTGCGATAACGAGATTATGATAGGAAAATCCTTTCACGTTATTGCAGTATTCTTCGCAATTTTCGATATGCGAAACATACAAAATATGTGAAAATGCTGCACAAAAGACCAAAGAAAAAACAATCAGCAAACGGCCAAAATACCTACCGACTGAACGCTTCATCCTTCTCTGGCGAAAGTTAGTGATTTAATTTTTTTCTTCTACTTTTTTATTTACGTTGTTTTGCTCTTCGATTCTCCATGTCATGATACCCGTTGGACAGATGGCCACAGCTGTTTCTGCTGTTATCAACAACGACTGTGTGTGTTTTTTGCATAAAGTGATCTATGTTCAATTCTATTCCTTTAGAGCCAAAAGAAGAAGAAAAAAATGAATTGTGCTTGGCATTTTATTTCTTATGTCCTTGGTTTGTCGCATTATCAAACCATTGCTTATCATTCCAAGTGATGGTTGGATCATTTGTTTTGTTTTTGTTTTTTTTTTTTTTTTTTTTTGACAGCAATAAGACTGTCTTAATCCATATTTGATTTGTTGCCTTTGGCAAAGTGTGTGTGCTAAAATAACACCTCAACTCGTCGCCAGCCCATGTTTCACGCCTTAGACACCCAGCTTGTACACTAGTTCAGATATGTTATTGATTATCTCCATTCGATGTGACGTGCTATTCGGTGTTGTTCATTGTTCATCGTTCTCGGCACGGAAAAAATGAAAACGTGAATAAAAAAAGTTTAAGAAAAGCAGTCGACAAAAACGAACGAAAAAAACCTAATAAAAAGAGAATGATCACAATTGCATACCAAGCCAACAAACGAATCCCCATATTAACCTATATCTATCGATCGAATGGAGAACAAAAGAAAAGAAAAGAAAAAAAACATGTTCACACAAAACCGGGATGAAATCGAATCGTTGAAAAACATTTTCACATCAATTTCCAAAAGATTCGCATTAATTTAAAAACCATAATAATAATAATATGCTATAATATCGTTTTACGAATGATATATTCATATAGAAAACTTTTCAAAATCCATTATACTTTGGAATTTCTTCTGCTCGACAATGTGTTCGTTTTCGAAACGGAATACCCAAAAAATTTTGTCGATTCTTTTTAAAGTTCACATTAATTTATGAGTATATACATTATATTATTAATACATATAATGGTCATTTTCAAAATATTGTTAACAGATCATGTAGAATGCTTGGGTTCATATCTAGGTCTTTAAATAAAGGATCGAGTACTATCTGTCAAAATATTTCCCCCTATGCCAAGCGAAATTAATTCGATATACGGCGCTGATGTAAATGTCACTCTGTCATTTCACAATAATACTTTTTTGACTTGACAATATATAAGCTCTTCATTTAAAATGCATACACATTCATAATTATTGAATCGTTGAAAAAAATATGTCATAAAATATTTTTCTAACATTTTTCATTAAAAAATTTATTAAAAAATTTTTTTTATAAAAAAATTAATTTGTTTATAAATGACAATAATTTCAACAAAAAATGTTTCATCGATTAAATAAGAATCCAATGTAAATAGTAATGACAATGCGACACCTACCGTAAAAATGCAAAAAGAAACTTAGTTGGTATCCATTGTAGCATTTTTGTCCACCATGACAGCATCTTCGTTTTACTTGACCAATCACAGAGAAGAAAAACGAAGATGCTGTTATGGCGGACCAAAATGTTACAATTCCAAATAAGTTTCCTTTTCTATTTTAACGGTAGGTGTCGCATTGGTATTACTTTTTACATTAGATTCTTGTTCAATCTATGAAAAAAAAATTGAAATTATTGTTATTTTTAAACAAATAAATTTAAAATATAGAGAATTATTATGATAAACGTAAGAAGAATATTTTATGATATGTTTCTTTTTTTTACTCGACCGTTCAAAAATTATGCATGTTGAATGAAGAGCTTATATATTGTCAAGCCAAAAAATGTATCATTGTGGAATGACATAGTGACATTTAAATCAGCGCCGTATATCGGATTTATTTCGCTTAGCAAAGGGGGAAACGTCGTACTCGCTCCTTTATTCTACGCATATTTTGGCCGATATCTAATGCACATACATTCAATAAGAATAACTGATAATATCGTATTTTTGCAAAATAATTAAATTGTACTAAAGATTTTTTTTTTGAAAAATCCTATTCACACTTTCCTTCTTTCTTTCAAACATTTATGAAAAAATAATAAAAATAAATAAATTTCTTTTATAACCAGTTAAACATAAAAATAGCCAAATACTTTTTGTAATTGGCCCATGAGGCTGTTAAAAGTATGATGTTACTATGTATGTAAGTTTATTATTTATTGTAAGTTTGCATATAGCATTAAATAAAATAAAGAAATAAAGAAAGAAATTATATTTTTCGTGAACGACAGTTTTTTGGTTTGTCACGATTTTATTCCATTAATCGGAAATGAATTTATTGAAAATGTAATAAAACAACAATTTTGCTGGAAAAACATGACCATAAGAGAGCGAATGCCGCGAAAAAGTGAAGACAAAAATAAAAAAAGAACTCATGAGAAAAACAACAACAAAAAATTCTTTTTATAGAGAGAGAAAAAAAGAAGAAGCAAAAAGTCTTAAAACTTTTGGCAATAGGGTCCGTTTTGTTTGGGGAACCAATTCAATTGAAATTAAGGGAATATTCGACGGCCTAATCTAAAATGTAAAAATCATGTGTTGCAGACGTGCTTATGTCCCCGATCGTTTTTTCTCTCCTTTTTTTAAAAACATGCACCAAAATAAACCAAATTTATTCGAATGGTTTGGTGCGATTTGTTGTCGATTTCAAGTCGGACTTACGGCAGGAAATCTTTTCTCTTCTTTTTACATCTTTTGAAGACGAAAATTTCGACACTTAAATCGACATCTGCTAAATGTGTGCTCTCGTTGGTTTCATTCAACGCAACAGATTTCGTTGGACATGAATGAGTGCAGAAAGGAATCGGCTACTATTTTTTTAAGCTGTCTGTTCGTATTGTTTTTGCGTATTTTTCACATTTCCAAGACGTTCGATTTAACTTGAGCTACGGTAATACAGGCGTCTTTAACGTGCCAAATTTTTTTTTTTTTTTTTTCAAAATTGTGTGCTAAAATATTTTGAATTCCGTTGAAGTAAAAGCGAAATGGAATGGATAAAAAAACGACTCGAAAACTTTGTTCAATAATATTGCGTGTCGTGATAAAATTGATAAACAAATACAATATCAAAACTACAGAACAACAATGTGAAAAGCAACAGCACCAAAGTATAGACGGAACACAATGCCGTAAATGTGTATGAAAAAAACTGAACGAGAAAAAAAAAGTAGAAATATGGAAGAGCGAACACCGACAAAAAATCAAATTGTGAAATAGTCACGTAGTAAATTTTTGTAATATGACAGGAAAATGTTCGGTTTCAACTGGTTCATGTGTGCTTGTATATGTATACTATATTTTGGCAACGTGTACAAATGGTCTGGGTTTATGTTTGTGAAATGGCTGGACTATAATGGAACGAATGGCATGAGCGACAGTTGTGCTGTCATTTTTCTATGTTTGATGGTTTTTTACATGTCCTTTTTTCGACAAACAGTGATGACGAAGCCGATGATTATGGCAACGATGGGTGATTGTATTGCCGTTGGCGATGCGTTCATATTAGTGTCATTTGGCATGTATAAGTTCCAAATATGTCAATGCAAAACGCCCAACATCCACCATAATGTATTCATAAGAATGGCAAGGAATCGTACTCGTCCAACAAGCACATATATATATACGACTTCCGAGACAATTTTCACAAAAAGTAAGATCCCCCAATTTGGAGTCAAATACTATGAGACTATGGGTTATTTTGTAGAAATTTGCACGAGGAGCATCTGGAAAAAACATTTTCTAAAAGATTTTTGGCATGCTGAAGCCAAATTTTTGATTTTCAGTTAAAAAAATCAGCTGTTGAGGGGTTATGACCCCTGACCCCCTAGGGGGTGGGGCAAGTTGGAGGGCAGCTGACTCAAAAAAATTCTCTCATCATTCTGAACAACTTTGTAGAACATAATTTTTTGATCCGATGATAAAAACGACATCAACAGAAAAGAATTGGAAAAAAAGAAGAAAACGACAATTTTTGCCAGTTTTTGTATGGAAATCGTATCAAAACGTTATTATATCGCAAAATAAATGCCAAAAATGAATTCATGGACCCCAAAAACCCCCGTATACACATTTGGCTAGAGAAAAAATAATGTTTTTTTGCCTTTTTAATGCAATATCTAAGTTGATTTTCAAATATTTTAGAAAATATCTTCATAGAAAAATTGGGAGGCTCGAAATTCATTTTAGACCTATGGTTCCTTGAGCAAAAATGCTTGTTATGACCCATAGAACCAGAATCGCGATGATGCTTTGATGCAAAAAAAATTGACCCACCCTAATATATATACATATATATACACACGTCTTGAAGAGTTTTGTGTGAATAAACATTCCAGTCTGCGTTTGTGAACGATTTTTTGGCCATTACAAATTTTTGCTGTAGCTAAATGGATGACTCTTATATTGTGGTTTATATGTGGCGAGTAATTGTGCACAAGAAAATTCTCATTCAGTATTCTGGATTCATTTGCCGATAAAAATGTTGCTGTGTCTGCCGTTAAATGTAATATCGGTCGTTCATTTGACTCACTACTAAGGGTGTTCATGTTCAGCATTTTAGCCACTTTTTTCGTTTCTTCGATTTGTCATCGTCGTCGACGACATCGAACATTTGCTATTTACTTAAGCATTATACAATTCTTTGTCGTTCTTGGATATAAAATACGATTTTAATGAGCTTTTGTGTTATCGAATTTTTTTGTCGGTTCCACGTAAATATTGTCTCAAATTTACTGTTGGCAATAAATAAACGCGCATCGCTTTCATGAGCATTGTTGTGTTTGAGGTTATATTTTCCGTCTTTCGTTCGTTTTTTTTTTTTGTTCATTTTCTTAGCCGCGCATTCGCTACTGTTTCATTCTCATTTCATTCTAAAGACAATCAAGGACTTCTGATAAAGAGATAGAACGAGCCACTTTACGAGACAAATTTATCACGCGAAGATCAAAATAGAAAAGCTGTTCGTCATTATTTATTGAAACGCGTTGCAACTCTGTTTACGTTTATTTATCTTGTGTGCTCACGCTTGTATATCTGTGCAAATACATTTGTAGATGTTCGGAACTGTTAATATCACAGTCATGGATTTCAGCTTACATTTATTTCAGCTCACACAATCGGTTTTTACGTATTACTGCGTGCATTGTTATATTGATTTAAATTTGGATTCTGGTGCCGGTGATGACTATGACCATCAAGATGGTGGTAACGGTTATGGTGGTAATATGCCATGCTATGTATTCGAATGGACAAAATGCCTGAAACAATTAAACCAGCCAATATTCAAGGGGATGTTGGCATGAATTTGTTTATTAGTTTGCACATGATTCTTTCTACGTTCATTTTATTTCCGATGACTTCGTTAGGGATGATTTAATAGTGGTACGTTCAACAAAATCGAACCATCTTAGATGAATGGTTAGAAATCGGTTGTTTTGTGCTTCATTGTAAATATTGACAATTCGATTAAGTCAAACACATTGGAACTGAAAGTTAGAACAATTCCCCCTCATTTGGGCGTTCAATATGGCTGTAAATAAGTCGTTGAGCTTTTCTACAAATCCAATGCATCTCAACACCGAATTTGAACGTTAAATTATAAGAAGAAACACCAGGCACTTGGTAAAAGTTGCGGCGTAAATCTATTGTAAAAGAAATTATATGCCCATTTGGAACTTTGACATTATTCCAACTGTAAGTTGAAAATATAAGGAACATCTTACACACATTTTATTAGTGCCAAACTCTGGTTATCATGTGTTATTTTACAATTTCTTTTAAATAAATATAAAATACATTTTAATCATAATTTGTCTACTTTGGTCTGCTTTCAAATTTGCTTATTTGCGCTTGTTTATTTTTAATGAATGAATTATGGTACATATTTCATATATAATTATGGAGCATTATTCATAGTTTAATTATATCATCCTTCACATATAAAATATGCAGTAAGCTGCAATTTAAGTGGAATAAATCATTGGTAGCCATGTTTTAGCCTTGTTATATTGATCATTGCATTAATGAGCCTAATTTCAATTTACCAAAAATCAGGACCATTAGGAATAATTTGATCTGATTCCGTTGAATATCAATTTTCAAAAAATATCCACAAATGCAGATTGAAGATGTGAGGTGCTTAAATTTGTATACATATGTATTGTTCAGGTGCACAACTGCACATTCATGTGAATGTTATACATTAATGCATCCAATTTGTTTTGCCGCTTATCAATAATACAAATTAAAATGTTCCAATTTCAAGCGTGACAATTGAAAATGAAAAAAGAGAGAGACGAGAGAGCTTTTGTATGTGTGTATGTATGTGTATATGAAAGAACGAGCAATGGATCAGAAACGGGGTCATACTTATTAATTTACACGTAAATCTCAATGCAAATGCACACAATTAAAATCAATATTAAAACAAATTTCTTGGTATAAATTCATTATTTATTGCAACATTATGCAATCGAATTAATTAATGTCACTGAAGATTATCTAAATGTTTGAATGTATCGTAGTGAAAAGGCAATTTCTGTTGTGAAGTGAGAGAGACATTCCGGTGAGAGGTCGATTAAGAGAAAAGAGTCACAATGCATAAAATGGAATCCCCATGCAAAAGCAATTATCAAGCTAAGAGCGATAGTAAATTTCTCACCGTCGAAAGAAGAGAAGATTTAGTATTAGCAAGCACAATAAATGAGCGCGTGTAAGCGTAAACTTGAAACATTGATAAATAGATTTGAATTGGTGCGAGAAAGTAAGACGATGTGTATACAATGTTTTCAGAATTTTTGCATTGAATTTTGGATTTAGGTATGTGGGGTTTAGTTACACTTTTGTGATAGAGAATTAGTAAATGTGTTTATATGTATCAGTTGCGTGATATCATATTAAATAAATTCACTTAAACCGGAAAACATATACAACGAGCTCACATTACCACTTCGATGGATTTTTCATTTTCATTCTCGTACATTCGTTTCCATTATTGTTAGTGTCGCTATCATTTCAAAACCCAACCAAATGGCCTCTTACTATTGTGGACAAAAAATACCGGTAATTTATTAATAAAATGAAAACTCTTTATTTATTCTTCAAAATCGATTTCATCGCCTTCAAAGTAATCCCCCTCGGCTGCAATGCACATACGCCAACGTTTTTTCCAGTCCTCGAAACAGTGTGTGAAGTCACTTTCTGGTATAGCCTTCAAAAACCGTAGCGATTCGCGTTCTATCGACTCGAAACGGTGTCTCCGGAGTGGTCTTTTGAGTGTAGAAAATAGCTAAAAGTCACAAGGTGCTAAGTAAGGCGAATAGGGTGGTTGCGGAATGATATGAATTGAATTTTTGGCGAAATGATCACAAATAACTAATGCAGTATGAGCCGGTGCATTATCGTGATGCAAAAACCACGAGTTGTCTGTCCATAATTCCGGCCGCTTTTTTCGAATCGCTTCACGCAAACGACGCATAACACCCAAATAATATTCCATGTTAACAGTTTGGCCAGTTGGAAGAAATTCTGAATGCACCACACCACGATAATCGAAGAGTTAACATAACCTTGAGATTGAACTTGCTTTGTCGTGGTTTTTTCGGCTTTGATTCGCCTTTGGTACGATATCCTCTCGACTGATCGGCAGTTTCGGTCGTATGCATAAATGCAAGTCTCATCTCCCGTAATGATGCATTTCATGGCCGATTGATAGTCAGAAATCATTTCTTGACACACATTAACACGTCCCTCTTTTTCAAAGGAATTCAATGATTTTGGAACTAATCGAGCAGCACAACGTCTGAGGCCTAAATGGTCTTTCAAAATTGTTTGAATCGATCCTTTTGAAATGCCAACAATATCGACAAGGTCTCTAGACGTTAATCGACGATTTTTGAGCACAAGATCTTTGATTTGCTTGACGTGTTTCTCATCAGTTGATGTTGATGGTCTTCCCGGCCGATGTTCGTCTTCACACGTTCTCTGCATTCTTTGAACATTTTGTACCATTCATACACTCTCTTTTGCGACATGGCCTGTTCACCGAAGGCCTTCTCCAACGTCCTTAACGTTTCTGCAGCAGAATCGCCAAATGAAAATTTATCGGTGTAAACAAACAAATGTAACCAAAAACCTCATAGAGACAATGCCAAAGACAGTGCTACCAACCTATAGTCGGAAGGTTTTCATGATTACTTTTCCGCGCGAAATTTTATTAATAAATTACCGGTATTTTTTGTCCACAATAGTATGTGCTATTTGCAGGTGCATAGGATAACAATTTAGTGGGGAGCAAGTATTTTGCGTGAATTGAGCTGTACGTGTAGATATGTGCGTGTTCGTGTGTTTCTCTCTCTATTTTATGTCGATGTTGCTCTTACATACATGTGTATCCGTCAGTATATGCTATATGAATATTTGCAAGATGCAAGTTTTCCATTTTTATTCCATGGTGCGTATTTGCAGAGTTTTTACTGAAAAACAAACATTCAAAACTACTTGAAGAGTGAGCGTCTCAGCTCACGGGTGCGTGCTTTTATGTATTGGTGTGTACTTGTATTATTTGTTAAACGTGCCGTGTACACTTAATGTACAAAGTTGTTATTTTTATTTTATTTTATTTATATAGTATAAAACATATCGATGGGCGAGCGAAAATGAGAAAGATTGTATGTGTTTTTTGGCTTTTTGCCCGGATCATCCAAAGATACCAATGGTGAGATGACCGATTAGCATGTACGATTCGCCGACTGGGAAAGCGCCTACGTACTAAACCACACCCTCGCACACTCTTTTACCACTCTCCCCGCGGTGTTTTGCCACCCTTCGTCCGTTTCGAGCATATAACTTACTAAGAGACGCACCCTTGGTGTGTACTCTCGACTCTGCGAAACGAATGCAGTGAAAAATTGCATGTTCGGCGTCTTCATCTTGTTCTGGGCAGGTTGGACATGCCGCAGAACTTTCGTGTTTAAACTTGTGGAGGTATTTTCGATACCTCCCATGACCAGGTAACTACAATCCCTTGTTTTCGATTCACCCATGTCTCAATGGCCGGTATTACTTAATGAGTCCATCGGCCTTTTGCTGTGGTGTCCCATCGAGTGTTCCATTTGGCCATCGATGTTGCTCTTTCTTCTTTTTTAATGCGTTTATACTCGCTTTTGTATGGGGTTCTTCTGTTGTAGATTCTCCACATTTCGTCAGCCAGTATATCCACTGGCATCATCCCGGCTATAGCTAATGCCGCGTCGTCTGATATCGTCCTGAAGCCACTTATTGTTCTCAGTGCGCTGAGTCTGTATGTGGTTGCAAGATTTCTCCTTATTGCTTTAGTCGTCAGTGCTGCTACCCAAACCGGAGCGGCATAGAGCAGTATCGAGCTAACTACTCTTGAGAGTAGGATTCTCCTACCGTATTTGGCGGTATTCTAGAGACCGCTGCTTGCGTTGATGCTGCCTTATTCTTTATGTACTCGACGTGGGACTTGAACTGGAGTCTTTTGTCTATCATGACCCCTAGATATTTGATCGAGTCTTTCGAGCTAATTATTTGGTTGCCGACTTTTATTTTCATATACTCCAGTGATTTACGACTCGTGATTAGGACTGCTTCCGTTTTGTGCTCTGCCAGCTCTAGGCCAGCAGTTTTCAGCCAACTCTCGACTTGCGAAATTGCTTCGTTCGCGACTGCTTCGATTCCTTCTATGTGTTTCGCTACGATGACAATGGCGATATCGTCAGCGAAACCAGCGATTTTCACTCCTGGCGGCAGTGGCAGTCTCAGAACACCGTCGTACATGATGTTCCACAGGAGTGGGCCTAATACAGAGCCCTGCGGCACTCCGGCTGAAACACTATAGTATTTCACTCCATCTTCGCTATCGTACCGCAGTTTCCTATCCGAGAAATAGCTTGCGATCAATTTTCTCAGGTAATACGGAGCGTCCATTCTGGCAAGCGACTTCTTCATTTGTGACCAGTTTGCCGTTTTAAAGGCGTTCTTTATGTCCAATGTCACTACTGCACAGTATTCTTTTGTTCCCCATCTCGCCCTCTATGGCGGGAGCTGCTCTATCTACGACTACTTTTATGGGGTCTAAAGTAGAGCGCCCTTTTGTAAAACCGAACTGCGCTTCGGAGAGAGCCCTCTTCTCCTCTGCAGTTGCAAGTAGGCGGTTGTATATGATCCGTTCCAAGATCTTTCCGGCGGTGTCCAGTAAACATATTGGGCGATATGATGAGGGGGCACCAGGCGGCTTGTTTCCTTTCGGTAGCAAGACCAGGTGCCGCATCTTCCATTGTTCGGGGAATAGGCCCACCTCGAGACACTGTTGCAATATTTCAATGAACAGGTCCGGCCTTTTTATTACAACCACCTTGAGCGCTTTGTTAGGTGCTTTTTTGTCCCCGATTTTCCGGCATGCCATAACTAGCTCATCTTCTGTCACTTTTGGTATGACTGCGTCGATCTGTCGTGAACTAAAGTCGATTGTTGTGATCGTTCTTTGTGGGAACAACGTTTCCACTATCGACTTTAGCATCTTTGAGCACGCTAACTGCGGGGACTTCTTACTCTTGCCGTGACATAACCATTCTGTAGACAGAGCCCCAGGGCTCCTGGTCTTGCTTTCTTTGATGGCTTTCGATAGTGTGTGTGTGTGTGTGTGAATAGAAAAAATTGGTTTTGATGTTACGAGTTAAAAAAAGACTAATTTTTACGCTTTTCATGAGATGACAATATATGAACGCTCTAGAATAAAAAAAACTTATTGTTTACTCGCATATCGAAACGCGACTCAAAACGGTTGCATATCAAAGCGAGACAATATTTCGTTACCAAAGAAATAAAGAACATTGATTTTTTTCATACAAAATGTGTAAGTTTCGTTTTGTGCTGATAACTAGCTACTGTTCTGCCATGTTTTAGTAACAGAATTTTGTTTCGCTTTGATATGCGACGCAGTTTAACGGTATAAATATTTCGCACTTTCGGAGGCTCGGTATAGAACACACAAAAAGTGAAAAAACTTCTTATTCTCAAATCTCATATACAATCAAATGGTCTGTCTGGATGATAAGGAACGCGATTTTTTCATTCTGATTTCACCAGGTGATACAGAAAATTGAGTAGTATTTGTAAATCGAAGAAAAAAAATTTAAATATTTTTCACCATCTACATATGATCGGCTGAGAATAAAAGTGACTTTATGTTTATTTAAACCGTCTCCATCTTATGTAAATCCTGTACAAATTATGAGACACTTTTAAGATTTTTTCTGCTTAAAGTCGCTTTTATTACCAGCCGTACATATATGGGAGATGTGTATGAAAAACACAGAAGACCGCTGAAATGACACTGTCGTACGTTCGAACATATTTTGCATGAGCCATTTCAGCGGTCTTCCGTGTTTTTCATACTAGCCTCCCATGTAAATGGTAAAAAATCGTGAAAAATGAAAAAAATAATTAATTTTTTTCTCTTCAATTCTCAAATACAGTGCGTTTTTTATAGAAAACCCGCGATTTTTTTATCAAAAATTTCAAATATCTTAAACATATTTTTGGTGTTGTCAGATGACACTCTAAGCTACGACGGAAAATAAATTTCACAGTTTTCAAATCAGTGCAATGGTTATTGTACAACGAAAATATGAATTCGGAATATTTTCGTAAGCGTTTTGAAGCAGTGTCTTTGCATTTGCATCCAGAAGGACCACAATGGTCGCAAGCAAAGGTCGCAAAATACATTAAAAAGTCGAAAGGGTTCGTAAATAAGTGGATCCAGCAGTATAAGCGTGAAAAAAATGTGAACGATCAGCCCAATATGAAGCCAAACCTAGCCACCTCGCCACAACAAGATAAACGGATAGTCAAGTTGTTCGATGAAAATCCAGGTATGACGTTGAATCAAGGCGTTGAACGGCTACGGCGTTTTAAAATAGACGTCTCGAAGACCACGCTCAAAAGAAGATTGGATGTTGCCGGTGTTCGTTATCGTAGTACAACCAAGAAACTCCTTTTGACAGAAAACCAGAAGAAAAACGCATTGACTGGGCAAAGCAAAATTCAACAAGAGATTGGAGCGAAGTTATATACACTGACGACTCATTCTTTTGGCTGGTGAATAGCACTACCCATGCCTAGTCTAGAGCCGAAAATAGAGTGGTCGTTCGCACGGTAAAGCATCCGAAAAAGGTGCATGTTTATGGATGCTTCTGTGAAGCTGGTTTTGGAAATTTAACCCTATTCACAGGCATTCTAAACGCCGTGAGGATGAACCAACTTTATTCATCGACACTGTTACCCACCGCCAAGAAGTTTTATGGCAACGACAATTCGAATTGGCTTCTATTAGAAGATAATGATCCAAAACACAAAAGTCGTCTCTGCACCGCTTGGAAAGAGGAAAATGGAATAAAACAAATGATCTGGCCACCACAGTCACCCGATTGCAATCCAATCGAAAATGTTTGGGCTATTATTAAGGCAAGGCTTCGTAGTAAAACACACCGCAACTTGAAGCAGTCAAATTTTTAACGTTTTAACTCATTTCAAAACAATGACACCATTCTTATGGTATATTCGAGTATACGCATTATCCGAGCGAAGATATGCGTTAAATAGCAGCTATTTATATATCCCTATAGCAATAGCTGATATAGATAGCTAGCTAGCAACATTGTATGAATGGCTGATGAGACATGTTTTGAGTTTATCGCTTGCGATTTTGTATCCCATTCTTGCTGATGTTGCCTCGCATTCTTCCATTTCATTTGGTTCTTATTATTCCACACACCGACTATATCAAATCGTCGTTATGAATGTGGATAGAAAACAATGTAGGAAACGCACGTGCACACAAAAATTATAGAAAATCCCGAAACATCTCATCATTTTATCTTTTAAATTGAAATTTCATTCATTTATCGCCTCTGGCCAATCAGGCGATCAGCATCATCTTATTCGTCACTCTTCATTGTAAAAATTTACTATAGTTAGATGTATGTAAAATTGTAGATTCACAATTCAAATGCCAGTAGCTCTTACACCTACGACCATTTTACGGCGAGAGTAAATGCTTGCCGCTGAATTTTACATCCTCTCTGCATACGTTGATAGAAATCAACATGGAAAAAATGTACACGCTCATTTACTTACACAACGAGAAACGTTATTTTCATTATTAATATCATTATAGTCATCAACATTACCATCATCGAATTTATCAGCGTCACTGTTTTTATTTCTTCTGTTTTGTTGAACATTGTAAGTCTTCGTCTCACTTCATCACTTTATCAGTGCCAATCCCAACTTTCAGTTCCCAGCGAAAGTTCTTTCAGTCGTTTAGCAGCGAATCCTCTGTTTTTATCTTTTTTTTTGCTTCACAAACCTTTTTATGAAACCGTTTAAATTGAAGAAAAGAATAAATTGAGAAAAAAGACGACAATGTAAAGACATTATCCCAGATTCTTTTATACTATCTATGTACGTATAGATACATATATTCTTTTCGTAGATTTTCCAACGCACTTGAATTAATGTTGTATCATGTCATGTCGTTTGTAAAAAAGTAATGAGAATTGAATTTATCAAATCTTAAAATCTTGTTTAATAGTTTTGGACGAAACTGTGAGCCGCCACAACTTATACAGCTATACACATTTATGTAGTAAGCAAACGAAATGACAAATTAAACGAGTATAACTTCTTCATTTTTCCGCTTCTGGTTACCGTGTACGCACATTAGACAGTCACCCGAAATAATATCATTGAAGGTGAAAAAAACCATTAATAAATGAATTCTTCGTAAAAAAAATTCAGCTACAACAGGTGTATATTAGAGTGGTTCGATTTTGACATATTTTCAAGAATCAAAAATCGTACCCCTATAACCTCTGTAGGAAGGTCATAGAAACATGACTATAACAGGGAATTCGAAAAAAAAAATGATTTTTGGTGATGCGCGGTTCCAGGTGGTTTTTAAAAAAAAATCAAATTTTGATGAATTTTGAGCACTTTAAAAATTCAATAAAAAATAGTTCACCGGGGGTTTTTTGGCACGAGAAAGCCGAATCTAGCGTTAATTTTGCAATACAAATAATGTTCGACATTATTTTCATGAAAAAATCACAAAAAATTTGGAATTTTGTATTGAAGTTTGATGTTATTGCCTGTTTGATGTTGTAATGACATGAAACTTTGCACAGAATGGTTTTTCTGCAAAAAATAATATACCGAAGTTTGAAAAAATTTCAATACAAATTAAGTGTATCTCCCATACAACATTCTTATTACCTATCTATGATAGGTGCGCATGCCAGGTGGCATTTTGAAAAAATCGCTAAAAATTAATAATATAATAATTATCTCAGTTTCAAAAAATTCGTTGCGTAAGTGGTTTTGGACTGGGGTCGTATATTTTTGGGAGGCCCTTTTTGAGTTTTTCATCAATCGGATTTTTCTGGCCATCTGTAATAATTATTACGTCGTTGGAAAGGTAAAAGACTCACCTTTCTGGATCCGAAGTCAAAATGGAAAAATTTTCAAAAATGTCCACCAGGTGGGCTGTTATGTGACATTTTCGGCGAAAAATGACCATGACTTTTTTCACGTGATCCAAATTTTTAACAAAATTTGTCTATGAAAAAAATCAAAAAACTTGGCGTTTGTTAGGGACCAAATATGTGATGATTTGGCGTATGTGTCATATCTGGGAAAATTCGAATTTTTAAAAAAATTCATTCCGAAGTTGAATTTTTTTTTCGACAAATTTTCAATTTTTCGGCCATTTTTGATCACAGGTATACGGGGTGTTTTTTAACAGAATCACGTCATTCTTAGCTTATTGGAAAGACATTAAGGTCATCTTGATGAAGCAATAAAGACATTTTGAAAAAATATTCAGCGGAAAAGGTTAGATCAGAATGACTAGACCTCGAAAAATCGGGAAAAATCGATGAACATCGAAGTTAATCGTCATTTATCTCGAAAAAATGTAAGACTGGCGTGGCTTTTTTCATCATAGATCGAAAGCGCACCAACATTGTTTTATTTGGTGAAAATTGGGAAAAGTGTGAACTTAAGCGGCCACCTATATTTTAATATCTTACTAATCCACTGTAATGTGCTAGGTTTTTACTTTGTTGGTCCACTTTGACAACTGATTTTACATAATTCGAAAACAGCTTGAAATCTTTCTTTTAGAATGATATTTCGGAAAAAAATGTTTTTATTCGATTGCTAAGAAAATTGGTACTGGGGGGTTTTTTGGCACGAGAAAAAAATATTTACATTTGGTATGCGTATATGAACGAACGTGTCACTGAAAATTTATATCAGAACATTTTTAAATTTACAGTATTGCGTCACAGTGGGAACTTCGAAAGAAGTGTTTTGTACTTATTGAGTTTAATCTAAATATACTTTAATTATTCATGAATGTGGCGTGTAATTTTTTTGTTTCTACTTCAAAAGTAATGTGAAGCGTTATTCGGTGAAATGATGGTGTCGTCGATTTTTGATTTATTCCATTCTACAATGAGAGTTGTCTGCTCATGTTTTACAATTCTGGCCATTTTTGCAACCTTTTAACCATCATGGCAAAAACTGTCAATTGGTGCCGTCATCATCTTTTCAAGATTCTTTATGCATCAAACGCATAAAACGAAATATCATGCATACACTCGGTGCACATTAGCAAAAATGTGTCCAAAGGCGATTGGCATGGCCAAATGCCGAGAATGATTTTCGTGTTTTTGATGCTTCGATTACTCAATAAAAAATTCAGATGTCGTTTCATTTGCATGAATTCAAAATTGAGACCATTTATATCCATTGTTAGCTCATCAAACAAAATTTTCTTCAACATGATTTCGATGGCAAAGAGGGGAATAAGAAAAAAACAATCAAACGGATTTTAAAAAAGTAAAAATGAGAATAATTCAAACAAAGAACGAGACATTTTTATACAGAGGGAAAAAAGCGATGAAACTTCGAGACTGATGTGAATCAATTCAACTACTAAAGAATTCATACAATTTGCAGACAATAGTTTTTCCCGTTGACTTTAATTTCAACGTGATTTATTCAGAGAAATGTGCATATGCTTCGGCATGCTTTTCTTTTTCTTTTTTATTGTCATTGTGGTTCCGCATTCTGAAATTTTATGTCGTCGAATTTATAAAAGATTTCGAAGCAAAATCATACCCACATGATGAAGGCTGCACAATAATCCCTATCGATATTTGCATACACACATACACGCAAATTCTCTTGATGTTCGTATTCTATTTTATTTTGGATTTGTTCTGCAAAAACACTTCCAACCTCAGCCCCAGCCTAAGAGTTTTTCATCAAAAGTAAATTTGATCCCACATTGAATGCAAAAGACTGCAAACAGTTGGATCAGTGCTCTTTTTACATCTCTCTCTTTATGTAAGTAACTCGTTAGATCCACGTCGAATGAATTAACCATGGTAGCATACGGTTGGTATATGCGTGGATACAGATATGTGCCAGTGTACGTTCAGATGTGAAAAGAATGCATAAGTTTTTTTGGTGTGCTCCGCTCTTCAAATGATTCGATCAACTTTCTTCTTGAAGGGAATGAAAGACCTGCACACGCTCAACATCAAAAATGCAAAATAGTTTCTTAGACAAAATGAGAAAAATGATTATAAATTAGATGGTATGAGCAATGAATGTAAACCGAATTTGTATGCGAATAATGAACGATCGAAACGTTTATATATATATGGTATGTTGGGGGTAATAGATAGGGGTAATTTCTATCTGAGCAGAATTTTGAATTTTTCCCCAGGGGGGTGGGGGTGCCCCCAATTTTACAAAAGTTCATCCGATCAAAAAATAATGTACTACAAAATTGTTCAGAATGACGTGAGAAATTATTTAGGATCCCTCCAAGTCTCTCCACCCTTAAGGGGGTCGGGGGTCAAAAACCCTCAAGATATGATTTTTTTACCTGATACCCCGAAATTCGGTATCAGCACGCAAAAATACCTTAGAATTGATATTTTTCTCATCCACCTTTTTTCAAGAATTCTGGACTTAGATATTGCATTAAAAAGGCAAAACAATATTTTTTCTGTAGCCAAATGTGAGGGGCCAAGGAATCCATTTTTGACATTTATTTTGCGATATAATAACGTTTTTATACGACTTCCATACAAAAAAAATGGTCGTCTTCCTCTTTTTTTCTATTTTTTTTTGTTGATGTCGATTTTATCATCAGATCAAAAAATTATGTTCTACAAAGTTGTTCAGAATGATGAGAGAAATTTTTTGTGTCAGCTACCCCCAACTCCCTCCACCTCCTAGGGGAATCAGGGGTTATAACCCCTCAACACCTGATTTTTTTCACCTGAAACCTAAAAATTCGGCTTCAGCATGCCAAAAAACCTTTAGAAAGATTCACCCGAAAAATCAAATGATTTTTTTTAGATATAAATATAAAAATTATTTTATTTTATTTTTATTATTCCAATTATTTGGAATAATCAATACTTTTTTCTCAAAACTCGTTTTTAATATTTCCATTTCAATTTATTTAATTCTTATTTGCGATCATGCATGCGATGCAATTGTGCCGTTTAAGAGTTAAATGAACTCTACTCAGTAATGACAAATGCAGGCACTGGCAATTTTCAGAAAAATTGACATCGTTCTTTAAAATTTATTTATTTTTACTTTTCTAAAATTATGTTTCTGTACTCCTTTGACTTTTCAAATTGATTTTCATTATTGCGACTATGCGCGCCATCTTTTAGAGTCAACACAATACATTTGTTACAGTGTTTTCGGTAACAGATAAACCACGGCTATGAAATTTATACAGTGTAGTGCTGCCCAATGGCAGATACAAGATACGCAAAATAAACTGATTAAAAAATTGTGTCATTTTTGAAACGAAGAACCAGCAATAAACAATGAGAAAGTTTTACGAATTCATTGATATTGCATTAAAAAGAAAAAGAATTCTCATTTCAAAGTGCAAAATCTAATAAAAGTACAGATTGGGACAAATGAACACATAGTGATGATACTATCGAAATGTTGCAAATATTAACAGTACAATTATACAAACTAAACTTTATGTCATCGAATCATAAAAAAACGAAATTCATTAAAGTATTAAAGCAATGTTCAAACGAGAAGTTGAATGAAATTATATTTTTCTTGATCGAAAGCGCATATGTTTTTTTGTATCTGTATGTTTTACTGTGGAAATTAGAATTTATCGTTATCCGAGCATTGTCCGCATACTTTTCAGGCTCTGTCGAAGATTTGCACAATTTATTCTTTCATCTGCAAATTTTTGGTTCTATTTTATTTCTCTAATGGATCTCTTTGATTGTTAAATAGAATTAGAGGCGGGGAGAGAAAGAAAATCGGAATATTCCAATTGCTCTCGTTTCATTGTGCATTGTGTGTCATGGCTTATGGTTGAGATGCATATAGTCTAAAGAATGCAACACAATTTCTTCATTTTTTCTCTCACAAATGTCTATTTATGTCATTTTTATGGTCAAAATGTCGAATTTTCGTCGTCGCCCTTCGTTTTTCTCTCATAAGTGTCGAAAAATGTCATGCGTGAATTATTGGCATAAAAATGACATTAATTGACATTTATGAGAGAAAAATGAAGGTCGACGACGAAAAAATGAAGGGCGGTGACGGAAATTCGACAAAGTTTCGACATTTATAATGTCACGATAAAATATGCTGCATAACCTCATCCTTTTTTGATTCAATTACGCAAACGTTTATTTATTGACTAAAGAATTTGTTTTGCAAATGACGAAATTTAAACACATAATGCACATCTCCCAGACCAATGTTATTTTGTTGATTTTCATGCCGATAACAAATTAGCCGATGTAGTCGTATTTTCTTCGCTCATGATGTTATTTTCAGAGCAGTATATCCGCTGATATTCTCAGACGCCGGTGCTCAGCTGCTGAGTGCGTTAAGTTGTACCTACTTTCTAAAATTCTGTTTCGCTGTTGTATTTAACGTTCTCGGCAGCTGAATACCAGCGTTTGAAATAATCTGTCGCTAATCGTATCTGATATACTGTTCTGGTTATTGTGTTGAATGTGACAAAACTTCCAATAATAAGCAATAAAATGTGACAGAATGACTTTTTCGATAAGGAAAATACAAACAAAACTATTATCATTTCAATGGAAATGAGTGTAGAGAAACGAGAACAATTCACCAAAATGTATCCAACACTTCGAAAATGTATTGTGTTTTTATTCAAATCTATTTCGATCATTATATAAATTGGTATTTCGAGGCGTGTTTTGTGTACGAATGTATGCTATACCTACTGAATCTCGTCTATGGACACATTACAATGTAAATAATGTGGAAATATTTGGTTTTGGAGAAGGAAGACGATAAAAAAAGTAAGCGAGAGTGAAATATGTGAAATATGTGTAGCGAATAAGTGTCACATGTCACATGAAGTTTGGTGTATTCAGGCCAAAAAGCACATTCGAAAAATGGAAAAATGGGGTTTCTCAAAGCGACTTTCAAAAAGATTAAATACCAACTAAATAAATGGTGTATACGTTGTACGAAAAAATAATAACGAATGAAATAGTAATGTTTGACATTCGAATGAAGAGGTATTTCAAATTAGCAAGATTTTTATTTTTCATAATTCATCGTAAATTGAAACCATCCAACATGAAAAAAAAACTATAACCTTCTGTTTGCATCAATGTTTAAATGTTCCAAACATTTGAAAAAGCAGATTAAACTCAATTGAAAATTACAGAAACCAGTTGCTGTAATCAGAGCATAAACTTTGCATTTTTTTTAAATCCACTTTTCGTTTTATTTTTGGCAGCAAATGCCAATTTAGCATAGAGTGCAAAATAATCACATAATCTTTTCGATTGCTTAAATTAAAAGCAAATTCACACGACTTGGAAATTTTGAGTCGGAAAAGTGTCAGTTACAATTTAAAATATACTTTTGCACCTTCCGTATCTAAGTATCGAGTGAGTAACCATTTCCTGATTTTTGGTGTTTGAGTAATTAATATTACGACATGCAATTTCCGTTCAGGTAATACGTTTCATACACTGTAAAATAGAAGGGATTAAATATTAATCATTTGGGATTTTTCATCAAAATAATCCAAAAGGATTAAATTTTTCGCACTATAGGATTAAATTTAAATACTTACTAATTGTACCGAATTATAGGACCACGTTGAAATTCCGCACAAAACCCAGGGCTTACGGCCGAGAGCTCCGCGCTTGATCTAGATGAGAACGCAATGTTCGTTGTGTTGTTTGTTGATTCTGAAAATGACAATGATTATATCAATTTCTAAATATGAACGTAAATTAAAAGTATGTGTAGCTTCAATTGATTAGATAAATTCAAAGCAGAATCATTGAAATGATAACATACTTGATTGGATGCTGCTCGTCTTGATTGTCGAGCTCGTGCTGGTGGTGCTGGCGGTGGATCTCCTCCTCCTGCATTTTCTTCTTCTTCTTCAACATGCCGTTGAAATGCTGGATGTAGCTCTATATTCATAACAGCACACCATCCTGTTTGTTTGTAAGGAATAAAAAAAAACGAATTCATTGTCTATTGTTCATTGACTTGTTCATATTAAACTGAGAGCATATCAATTTAACATACACAAACCTTTGTAGAGAATGTTACGACCTGCATTTGCATCACGATTCCAGGTGATAGTACGCCCAATTAGAGTTTTCTCTTCATATTTACGAAATTTTGATGCCATACGTGGACCATCAGTACGGGGACGATGTTTTCGTTGCTGCGTCAATTTGCGATTGCTTTTTCGTGATTCAATCGGACCTTGGGCTTTTCCAAGCACATTTTCTCCACACAATGGTTCGCATCCATGGCATGTGAGATAGCGATATTTCTCCTTTACTTTGCCTCTTTTTGTCGGTTTTTCAAGTTCACGGAAGCACAACGAACATAATTTGGTCGTCCGAAATTCGTCCACCTCGACCACTGTACATTTACGGCGACGTTTCAACTTCTCGAACAAATCTCGCACCTTCGATCGAATATATCCTCGGGCTGGTGAATCTGCCGCAATGAAACGATCACCGACAAATATGAACGTTTGCTTACCATCGATGAGCTTGGTTGCATATGCATCAAGTGCTCTATTCGTGTCAATGTACTGGATAAATGCTTGCAAAGCGTATTCATACTGTGTGTATGCTGTGAACTTTTCTTCAAAATGACGCAAAATATGATCAGCATATGATTTATGGTCTTCGGCTCGTAGACCAGGCTGCTCATCAAATGACTCACGATGTAGACGCATCTTTTCATCGATTTCAATTGTCAACTTTTTGCGCCATTTGTTCCGTCGCGATGAATTTATCATATCTTGGTATTGGCCCGATGTCAAACGAATGATTGTTTCAGTGCGATTATTTCGATCGTTGAAACGTTAACCATTCATTCCTAGATGGCGTTGGGATCTTCTTATTTCAATAGAAACGCATCACAGTGAAAAAAGAGATACATGTGTAGTACATATGAACCGCCCAGCATATGTGAATTTTATTTTTTATCGTTTTAGGCAATAAATCTATGGTTTTCTTATGGCTTCTTTAATCCGAATCGATTTTCGCTCATTGTGTGATTTTGGAGAATATTAGTGAAGTGGACTACTGAGCAACCCCCGCATGCACAAATTCGGTGCGATATGAATTTGTTATGCACAAATTATGCACAAAATATTAGCACTGAGAAATTTCAAGAAATTTAATCCGAATCGATTTTCGCTCATTGTGTGATTTTGCAGAATATTAGTGAAGTGGACCACTGAGCTACCCCTGTATGCACAAATTCGGTGCGATATGAATCTGTTATGCACAAACTATGCACAAAATATTAGCACTGAGAAATTTCAAGAAATTTAATCCGAATCGATTTTCGCTCATTGAGTGATTTTGGAGAATATTAGTGAAGTGGACCACCGAGTTACCCCTGCATGCACAAATTCGGTGCGATGTGAATTTGTTATGCACAAATGATGCACAAAATTTTTATTTTATTTTTATTTATTCAATTTTAAAGTCTACTATAAAGCCGACTACATAGTGAAGTCTTAGTTTAGATTAGTTTTGCTTGGAAAAGAGTAGCCAATGACTCTCGTTAAAAACCAAGTTCTTTTCTAATAATTTGATAATTTGATACATAATGAAACGGATAGATATATACCAGACATTAGGTTTGAGCCATGGATATAGCGGCCGCTATTTCATAGCCGCCATTCATAGGCGCTATTTATCTCGTTTTAATGCATTTATGCATATTGTGTGTTATTTTCTACATCTCTCTCGTACTCACATTCAAATGTACAAAAGAATAGTAGGCTATGATATTCCTACTCGGTGTTACACACAGCACACGAATTAAATAGCGCCTATGAATAGCACCTATAAAACAGCAGCCGCTACATGCATAGCTCGAGCCTAATGTCTGATATATACAGTCATAAATAGATAAATTAACAGTCATAGATAAATAATTAATAGTTTTGATAGTTTAAAAAATATATAAATATCAAGCAAAAAATTGCTGAGTAATATTTAGCGTAAATTGTAACTAAAATATTGTATATGTATATGTAATTGTGAGATCATATTTCCGGCTTAAGTCTCTTCAAGTCTCTTCATCACAGTGTATCATTGCGCATCAACATTCTCTTTTTTGGTTTTATTTCATCTCATTCGTATCAACGTTCCCTGGATTGGTGTTTTCTTTTACTGGATCAAAAGACAAACACCAAAGAAAACTTCTCGTATCACAAGCTTAAAATTCCATTGAATATCGAATCAGGAAGTTTGTATACTGCCTTTCTAAAAGACTCTCGTTCCGCAGTGACATCAGTAAAAAGTGCAATTGCATTGTACAATTTACATGCAGTAATAAACGGTGAGTTGTCTGTACTCCCCAAACGAGTTCTTGCTAATTTAATGAAATTCGGGCTTCGTGTAAAGTATGATACTGTGAAGAACGATAATTGATTTCGTAGATTAGGTGCATTCAGACGTCCCGATATGATATCATGCAATAGAAATAATGATGCGTTTATTCTCCTTCTGTTTAGCGATTGTAAATTCAGTTCTTCACATCTTTCATTATACGGCCGAAGCTCAAACTCATTTGCTGAATTATTTGCACTGTTGCTTGGATGTATAAACTTTACAAGTTGTTTTTGGATACTTTCAATTGCCTTTATATATTTTGAACAGCTTGGAATCCATACTTGTGACGCAAATTCAAGGTTTGAGCGAACTAATGCAAAATATAACATTTTCGCAATATCAATGTTGAACGTTTTATAACAATGTCTTTTTACAAACGCCAGTATTGCGTGTGCCTTATTCGTAATGAATTCAACATGTGTCGAAAAAGACAACTTTGCATCAAAGTATACTCCCAAATCTCTTATTCCTCCCGTTCTATCAATCTTAACTCCATTTATAAAGTATTCAGCATGTATATTGATCTTTTTCATTGAAAACGTCATAATTTTACATTTCGATATATTCACCTCCAATCCATTACTATCGCACCATAAAATAAATTTATTTATTGAGTTTTGAAGCGCTTCTGTATCTTTTACGGTCTTTATAGCTTTTGCAATCTTTTTGTCGTCTGCAAAATTTAATATCAATGAGTCCGATGAATCCTCATCTGAATCGTCAAAAAACATGAGAAAGAGAAGTGGCCCCAGCACAGTTCCCTGACCAACTGAGGATGGAGTAACGTATACATCTGATAAAGCTGATCCAACTCTCACCATGTTTTTACGATGCCCAAAATATGACAAAAACCATTTCAATGATGAGTTGCTTAGTGGAAATTTTGACATTTTCCTTACTGCCAACATTTGATTTACAACATCAAAAGCTTTTTTAACGTCCGCGTAGAAAACGTCTACTTGTTCTTTGTGTTCAAATGCTCTGTGAATGTACGACGTTAATTCTAGCAAATTCGTCGATATGTTCCTTGTTGGCAGAAATGCATGTTGATTTTTCGATAATCGTGGAAAGATCACCAATTTCATTTGATTGTATGCGAGGGTGTCAAGCATTTTGGCAAATAAAGAGACAACACATACACCTCGATATGTATTTACATCCCTTTTATTACCTCCTTTGTGAATTGGGGTCACCTGACCAAGCTTCCAACGCTCGGGATAACTACATTCCTCAAATGACTTTGAGTATATCATAAATAGTGGCTTTGTTAATGATTCAGCGCACTTTCTAATGACGATTGGTGGAATTTTATCAGGACCCGCACCTTTTGATAAATCAATGCTTGATAAAATATTGAATACAGCATACTCGTCGATTTTAAATTTAGAAAAACCATGATCCACACGATTTTCAATGAAAGCATTCATATCGATATCGTCTTTGTGTTGAACAAAAACCGAAGAAAAGAATTCTGCGAATAAGTTGGCCTTGTCATGATCAGTAGATGCATTTTCGTTATTATAGGTCATTTTACTTGGAAGCGAATTTGATTTCCTATTGCCATTTATAAATTTCCAAAAAGCCTTAGGATCATTCTGACGATCTTTCGCTAGTTGTTTGATATAGTTAGTATACAACTCATGTTGACATAACTGGAAAACCTCATTCGCCCTCTTAAGCTTCGTATCATCCGCATTCATATTTGATTTTCTAGCATTTTGCAACTTCTTGTATTCACGATTTCTAATGTGTAAAATATTACCACTGAGAAATTTCAAGAAATTTAATCCGAATCGATTTTCACTCATTGAGTGATTTTGGTGAATATTGCTCAAGTCGACTACTGAACTACCCCTGCATGCACAAATTCGGTGCGATGTGGATTTGTTATGCACAAATTATGCACAAAAAAATGGTAAAGAAATTTTTTTATTTTTCCAATTATTTAAAAAAAAGTGGTGAATTTGTGTGGGAAAATTGACGTCAAATCGATTTTGATGCATTTTTTGCAGTGTACGACCGATCCGAAGGCATATTTGGCATGCACAAATTATGCACAAAAAAATGGCACAAAATTTTTTCCGATTTTTTGGCCATAGAAAAATGTTGAATTGCATCCAAAACCGAAATTCACCACAAAATATAAAGCTGAATAACTCATCAGCCATTTATGCACAAATTCTAAAAATGCATGCACAAATTCGCACAAATTATGCACAAAAAAATGGTATAGGTTTCAATAAGATACTCGAAAGTGACTTGCTGGAGAGTGTAAGCCTATTTCAATGGAGGAATGCTCATATCGCTGGTTTACCGGTATATTCACCAGAAATGGCGCACTACCTTTTTACGGTTGACGTATTGGATATTTGACATATCCAAGACACCAACCTAACGTAAAGGCACTCCATTTTACGTGTGTCTATGCTGAACCCATTATTCGTTGTGCACACCGACGACTTTAAGTGCCCTCCGAAGCACTTCACTAGCCCGAAACACGGCCAAATCTATTCCGCATTAAACCACTGATAATTCCTGAGCGAATCACGGTGGAAAAATACCGGGCCAAATCTAAAATTTTAATTGTTTATCATTGTTTTGGGTACGAGGAATTCAAATCTGCCGTCAAAATTGATATTTTTTGGTCAAAAATGACCACATTTTGGAACAAAATTGAATTTTTGAAATATAAAATGACTACAAATCGCAATAAAAAGGAACTTACATCCGTAAGTCTAACTTTTCCGCACTGTTTCCAAATTTCTTTCTTTATCGAACGAATATTTATTTTCCGAAAGATATTGAACATTCACTGGTAGGGCAGTACTAATTCAATAACTACCGAATTCTAATCTCTGAGAGCAGTAAAGTTTTTTTGGACAATAGACTTTTGTTGCATAAATAATTCAAAATATGTAAACAGGTTATTTTCATTCAGAATGAAACAGTGTTCCAAAGGAAGATTCATTTTGAGATATTTTTTTACAAACAACAAAAAAGTGTTTATTGAACTCAAGTTAAAAAATATAAAATGATCCCATTGGATTACTTTTTAGTCCTTTTGGATTAATCGTAGCTGAAAATTCCAAAATACTAAATATTAATACCACCGATATAAGAGTGTAAAGCGATATGCATGAAAGCGTCGATTCCATATGAATATGCGCATTCAAATATGCGCAGCAAAATATGCAATTTTGCACCGAGATTCACACTATTTGGCACACACTCAATAATGGTCCGAAAGGAAGCAACAGAAACAACCGGGCAATGTCAATGGTAACAATTTCAAATCAAGACCCAATTTTCGTCTCATAAAATGTTTCACTACTGCTGAGTATGGAGTGTCTGGCAACCATCCAGCCTCGCTCAAAATTTAAACGAACTGCAATGCAAAAATACTCATTATATTGACGTAACCTGATATTAAAGAATTTTTGAGAATCTACGTTTTAAAATCGAAGTATAAGTTGCTGGATACGTCGAATTTGTAAGTGCTCGTATTGGATACATTCACAAAAGTGAACATAGATACAATCCCAAATACTAACGGCTCACCTCACTAAACAAATCGAAATGAAAACGACTAGCAAAATGAGCTGCAACACACAAACACAAACATCATCATCAACAACAAAAGCAGACAGCAACAATAATAGCTTCTACTACCATCACCGTCAACTACAACGAATACAACGACTATTATAAAAAAACTTTTTTGGCTTGAGGCACAAGACTGCAGTCACCACCATTCGAGCGCCAAGTGTTAAACCAAAGTAGCCGAACCGTAAATATTCATGCCGAATTGTGGAATTTACATTTGTATATTTATGCAAAATGCTAAATGTTTCGTTAAATGCACATTCATTTCGACATTTATCTTCAATTTGCCTCTCTGTCTCGCTCTGTGTGGCGCAAACTTTGTGAGTCAGCCCTTATCATAATGACTTCATAAAAGATTTTATGACCAAACAAACGGAAAACTTCCGATGCAATTTTTCCCATTTTGTTTACATTTTGTCTTTGACAGTCGGAAATAAATCATGGTACAATGGTCTTGCAATTTTCCTACTATTTTTGATTTTGATTCGGTTCTTTTTTTCACATTCTCTATCCTATCATTACAAAGACAAAGAATATCTTTCATTAAAATATTTAATTCGACTATTTTCAATTTAATTATTTTGCCATTTGTTAATTCATCAGGTATTTCAAACAAATTAGTACCGATCCAAATTGTGCATGGATTTTCACCGGTGGAAAACGATCGACTGGGCGACCATTTGAAGCAACACCAACATCAACATCAGCATCAACATCAAGCGTTAGGTCGTGGCGGCCACGATTTCAACAAAAATATTCAACAACATGTGAAAGCGGCACCACCATTCGGTGAAAGTCATCATGGCAATGCCAAAGGATTATCTACAGTCGACAATATTGCCATTTCGGATGTATCGTCCAACGAACAAATGCTCTATTTCAGCAATGACAATGTCAAAGGTAATTATCTATATACAATATACATGTATATACCAATGTCGATGTATATGAATATTTTGGTATTTCATCATTTTCCACCAATTGCACTTCGACCAACCCAATTTTTGACCGTCCGTAATTTATTATCATCGCACAAATTTTTCAAGCGTATTTATTTTAATTTGTGTTAATTATAATTAGTAACGAGCGATATTCTTATATTCAATTTTATATTGGTTGCACGAATGCAAGCGGTTGCTTCATTCATCATCGCCATCATCCAAAATGCTCATGCATGCGTGCGTGTATGTGTGCATGTATAGTCGTTTTCAATAAGATCTGTTACAGCGAACTGTCAAAATTTTGAACAAACAACATACCCTCAACAAAATTCAAACCAAATTGACACGTTTAACTAAGGAGCCTTGTGTACTTTTGAATGGAAATGCGTTCCGAAATTCATTGTATTAGTTTGACAACACAGATCTTTTTGGAAACGACTATACAATGTAAATTTGGTTCACACAATGTTTACGTTGAGCGGATGATTACATTAAAAGTGTGCGAATAACATAAATTGCCAACGTTTTTTTTCGTTGTCTTTCTTTTTCTGAAAATGGTAATTGTTTTTAAAGAATGGTTTTTCGTGCTCTCGCACAACATCTTTATCATTTGTGTCGCTCAACATTTCATCATTTCAGTCTTGTGCTATACGTTATTATTATAACGCAGTTGAATTGCTTTTGTGCTTGCTGAACATGAAAGGCTAAATGGTTTTCATTATGTCATTTTAATTGATACAATTCTCAAAAAAAAAAAAACATTTGCAGGCAACGATGACTTTGACATCAGCGATGATGATGAATTCGATAGTAGCAGCAGTGGCAGCATTATCAATATCAAGCGAGATGATAATCAAAATGATGACAACACCAACAACAACAACAACAATAATAATAATCTTAACGATGAAACAAATATACTTAGGAATAGCAATAATAGGTACAGTAACTCAACAGTTATAATATTAATTTTGTATTTTGAGAATTGAAAGGGCCCGCAGTTTAAAATCAACCAACTAACCCGTGTACTCCAATCGTAACAGTTTAACTAAAAACGATGATTTGTATGTAAACGATGAACCACCGAAAATGCTGCCATTACGACCAATCATACGCGGCCCGTACGGCGAAAATGCTGACGACGATGATCACACAACCGAAACAACGATTGTTTACACAGAACAACACACTGAGGTGAAATTAAACTGCGAAGTTGATTTAGATATAGCGGCTGTCGTATGGATGCACAATGGCCAAGTAAGTACTCAATTTCATTGTTTTCTTTTTTTATTTCTTAACAAACGACGTGAAAAGTGCCGAGAAAAATGTACAAAGAAATTGGATATATTTCACTTTCTCTACGAATTGAGACTAAATGTACAATGTACATTAGGGTGTTTCCCATATCTGTAAATAGAAAAATGGTATTTTTTAATTGAAAGTAGACAAAATTCTATGCTGGTTAGTAGCATCGATACAACAAAGCGATTTATATCAACACTTCCCGAAGCGAAAAACGATTGTTGCCTCTGAATATGAATATCAATCACTCCATTATATGAATACAATCTCATAGTGAAGAATACTTACAGAAAAAAACACCTAGAAGTACTTCCTCGAAATGCTGAGACACAACAGTCAGTCTCAGTTAATGTAACAAATTACAATATTAATTTTTGATTAATTTTCGAGTACGAATGGTGATTGGTGACGCTTAAGGCTGCTGATTCGGTTGAACTGCTGGCTGTCGCGGTGATCGTCTGTCTAATCCTGCCGGAATATCCCATCCAAACAGCTCACAATGTCCTATTCAAAAGTAAACACACACACGGAAATAATGTATAGATTATTGGCAGAAATGATTTTTTTTTCTTAAATCTATACAAATGTTTAGATATCTCAACAGACATTTATTTTTTTATTAAAAAAATATTTTCTCAATGTCATTAAATATTGCATACATATTTATCATCGAGCGCTAAAATAGATCATTCAAATAGTGTGCATTTCATTTAATATGTAGAATATATGCAAATGCAAATTTCTAATACACATACCTTTGATGAGAATGCATTTGGCGGCGACGATATCACGATCCCAAGATGTCTTGTGTACAGCCATTAGTAGTTGCTTGTCTTCGATTTCCAATTCATTTTCATCATCGACTGCATATGGCTGTTGAACAGTTGCATACGGTGCATCAGCATTGACTTGAGCATATTCCAATTTACCACTCACTGTGTTTACTTGCCAATTTTTTGGATACACGGCCACCTTAGACAGTAAACGTTCAGCAGCAATATCGAATTCTTGCTCAGTCATGAGTCCTTCTGCCCAAAATCGCATCAAATAAAGTTCAACTTCATCTTTGTTGTACCTCAATTGCCGTTTGCTGCGCTGTGCTACGATTTTTGATGGTAAATATTCGGCGAAAATTGAATCGGGCTCCGCTCCACAATTTTCACACACTTTGAATCGATGGCTCCTTGTGGCTGGATTAAATCGTCGCCCACACTTTGCACAATGCTGCGATGTACCCCACTCATCTGTTTTGCGCACACGACAATTGCGACGTTTTCGAAAGCCTTTGAGTAGTTTGCGCGTACCTGGAGCTCTCACATGCTTTTTGATTCGAATGCACGAGTTTGGTGATATTTCTGCATTTCCCATGTGAATAATTGCGGCTTTATGATTGACCAAATTCCCAGTGAGTTTATCAACGGTTCGATTCGATTCGACGTACTTGTCAAACTGCAACAGCGTGTATTTCGGTGTTGTATACACGGCCATTCCTTTCTTGAGCATTTTGATACGATGATGAACGTAATCAATCCAGAGTATGCCCAGTGGTGATGGCATTCGCTGATACAATTGTCGATTATTTCGATCGTCCTGCTCCTCTTGGGTGAACTGCTTCGTCCATCGTTTTGCCTTTACATCGCGCGTCTTCTGCTTTGCCAGCCAATGGTACTTCTTACTGGACGTTTTCATGTTGACCTGAAATGGAAAAGTGAAGAAAAAAATTATTCACGTAACTGTATCACTTTCTATTTCTCAATAATGCCAAAAATTTAAACACTCACTTCTTTCTTTGTTTCGATATTTCGACGAACTGTGGCATTCCATGTTTTCATGCCTGGATCGATTCCCAGTTCGTAAGCAAATTTTCCGTCGATGAATTGTTTTCGAAGAATATCATCATTCTGCATCTGTTGCTTGTGTTGCTTTGACATGCGATACATAATCGACACAGATTCACCGTTGCTGACGATGGTATAATGGAATTCTTTGTTTTTCTTCAGTTTTCGATTGATGGTCGTAAGATCGAATACTTGATTCCAATAGAATTCTTTGTTCTGGCGAATGTAACTTTCGGTTGCTTGTCTACCATCAACTTGTGGAAGTTGTTTCGATTCGGCCAGCATTCGATAGAAGACATCATTGCACATGAACACTGCCTTTCGTTGATAATCAGGCAATGGAACAACCGAGAGATTTTTGATATTTGGTATCTTCACATTGTTATCTTGCGCCCAATTGTGCCACTCATCGATTTCTGTCTGCATAACGAGCCACATTGCAGTTGCTTTGAACCAATAATCGCCTTTTGAAAAATCCTTGATGTTGTGATCATTGGTTGGGCCACCAACTTCTCGCACAATTGCAGTAACCATGCCAGTAAGTAATGTTCGCTTGTGTCGTTTGAAATCTGCATTTTGATGAGTGTCACGGATCGCATTGTAGCCTCGAATCATCAAATCGACTGCATTGTCAATGTCCTTCTTGTCGAATTTCCAACCGGTAGACACTGCGTTGAATTGCCACGCTCGCATTCGCAGATAATTTTTCAACTTCTTCTTGCAGTGTGTCTTTTGACCGGTTTTCAAGCATCGCGTGTGATTTTGGCACAGCGTTTTAAAATGATTACCAAAATAATCGTTCTTGGGCCAGGCGAAATTTTTTTCTGGACTGAGCTCTTCGACAAACTGACGGAAATGTGGCTCCATATTCTCACCTTCTTTGTTTTTTTGCAAGACGGCATAGAAACATTGCTCAATCACTTCTTCGCCACGATTCTTTTCAACGAGCTGTCCTTTCTTCTTTCCTTTTTTGGCCGGATACGTTCGGTTTTTAAAAAACTCCCACTGTCGATTCATTTGTGCCGATTTCACTTTATCCAAGAAAAGTAATGATGCCAAAACGGTGATTTTCGTTGACATTATGCTTTTCTGTTCGATCCACGGTTTGACAATGTGATTGAACTCTGGTCGCAAAATTGTGTTGAGGCGCATTTTAATCGCGAACAATCCATTATCGTTTACATCATCATCAGCATCCTTTTCTTTTTGCGCATTCGTTTGAAATTTGTATCGCTTTTTTCTTGGCGCTGTAGCAGCCGTAGTTTCACCAGTCGTTGACATGTTGAACTAAAACGAAATAAAAAAAACACACGCGCAATTTAGAACACAAATAAAATGACAAATATATTTTCTGCACTGTGTAATTTTTGTAAATGAATTGAATCAATAGGAAGCACTGAATATATGGGGACAAAACTGACACTTGATGTTACCTGATTGAATGTTAAGCGTGAAGTGATTCAAAATCGACAAATTGAGTGATATTAACTCTTTTGAATGCAACATATAAATGCAAACCACACCAACACGGTCCCAAGTTGAATCGAAATATTTGCAGTTTCAGCTTGTGAATGTTTTGTTATTATCAAAACTAAACAAAATCAAACACAAAATTCACCGCAAATATCTCGTTTGAAAACAATCGGTTGACAATGATTCCAATAGAAAACCGCCTACAGCGAAAAATAAACTTCTTTGAAAGCAAGAAACAAATATAACATACACTGACACAATCCAAAAATATGTTTTAGCACTTTTATCAATCGAATCCAATGAAATTATGACGATGCAAATTCAAATAAAAAAAAACATTGATTCTGACAAGTTTCAACACGATCGTTTCATTTGAACCAACACACTTCTCCACATTCCGATGGTTATGTGTCGAAAGCATTCTTATACTGCACACATTTTTTGTTTATAAAGCGTTTGAATAAGAATGTATGGTACGGAACCAATAAACGGAATCACAGTTTGTATGTAAACACTTAAGAGCAAAAGAAACGGAATGATTATTATTATTAGCCTATCGCGATCGATATAAATGTGTATGTGTTGTATGGACTGCTTGGTTCAAATCATAAAATGATTTTACAGGCCAAAAAAACGGCTGACACAGCGAACAACACGATTCTGAAAATGCGTTGAATATAAATACTTTCTTTTGTTTATTTATCGAATTCTAAAGAATCGCAACAATATTCTATCAAAGCGAACAGTGTCGATATACGTGCAAACAGCAAAGAGAATTGTACTTCAAATTCTAATCAACTATATTTTCAGATATGTTTTCGTTTCGGGAAGTGCTAAAATCAATCGCTTCGTTATATGAATGCCATTTACTAACATAGAATTTTGCCTTCTTTGAATTAAGAAATACCATTTTTTTATTTGCTGATACGGGAAACACTCTAATGTACATATTTAATACGATGAATATATACATGGAATTCAACATTTGTTTGTTTACATAGGAAATTCAATTTGCTTGACACGTTTTATGAAAACAATTACTTTTTACTAATAAAATATCAAAGAACCGTGAACTTTGTTTTCATATTTTCGTTCTTTATTCTATTATTTCAAAAAAAAAATCATTTTCACATTGAAGTTGGAGATTTCTCAATATGAGGTTAAGGCTACTTTTTGGCCAATTTGGCACGAAAAATGTCCAAACAAAAATTGTAGGAAAAAGAAATGATAGACTGAGCAAAAGTTCACTGAGAAAAAGCTCAAATTTCGATGGGATGTATATACAATATACATTGTACACAAAATTCTCTCATTATCGAATTTATTTATTAGAATTTTTGTTGTTATGTGTTGAGCAGGCTAAAGTGGATTGTGGTGCTCATACCAAACAACAACCTATTAAGTGGATAGGTAATAATAAAAGTTTTCGTAAATGTAATAACAGCATAAAATGCTGTCTAATGGTTGGCGGTTCATAGAGAAACAAAAAATGTAGGCAGGCCACTTGAAAATTTAGTGATCGGTGCTATGACCTATTTACGACTCAAAAGAAGCCTACACAAAGCGTCGCTTTTGATGCCTGTGTTTTGTGCTGTTTTGCTTTTCAAAAAAAGCCCATCCGCTCAACAAAAAAAGTGCTTGTGTTGTGTGCACGTTTTGGTCTCGGTTTTACTACATTCTACAAACTCAGTTCAAACGTTCATTTTCTCTTTATACCTATATTTTTTATCAAATCACAACTGTATTTTTTCTCTTTTGTTTCCCTTTGTTTTTTCTCCATTTCGTTCTCTATCTCTAAACAACTTTAAAATATTATTGGTGATGTTCGTCGACGATTGCGTTTCTCAAATCATCTGGAATTCAATGGAACATTTACAATATCTCCAAACATTGTGCAAAAACAACAACATTAACATTTGACCAACACACAAATTGTTTATTATAGTTGGTTCATACCACAGAAAGGACTGCTCGGCCAACAGATAATCGATTTTTGAAAGAAGCACGTGGAAGTTTAACGATAACAAATGCTATGCTTGAAGACGACGGCAAATGGCAATGCGAAGCTGAAAATGCAAAAGGTTACATTGAAAATGGTCGGCTAATTCAATTAGTGGTATTAGGTATGTATACAATATATATTCTGTGGCATATAATTTTTCACTACATAATAGAAAATATCACAACATTTTCAAAAAAAAATCGAATGGATATCATTATTAATTCTGACTATTCTGGTTTCTCACTTATTGGTCAGTGGCCATCGTCAATACAACAATTGAACGAATCTTATCGAATTTACAAAAAATGTCACTCAAAATATCGAAATAAAACCATAGACGCAATGAAACAAAACAGTTCTGGAAGGGTTGCTGCAAATTTTCGTATGAATTCCCTTTCTCACCGACTCGGGCGCATTTCAATGAAATCTTGAGCTATATTTTATGCATATTATTAATGTTGACATAGCATATTTGCCAACTGCTTGCTATGCAATTGTCCAATGCACCCACTATTAACAATTCTTTGAGTATAAACACCACTCTTTCTCTTCCTCTCTCTCTCTCTCTCTCTCTCTCTCTCTCTCTCTCTCTCGATCGCTTGCATATAAGTTATATTATACAGGGTATACTACACTCAACTTGGTGAAATTCAGAATACCATGAAAAGTGTGGCCCAGTTTATATAGCTGAATTTGTGAAAAATAAAAACCTAACACACAAAACATTGAAATACTGATTCAAGGATGTTTGTGTATGTAATCATATTTGATGCAGCACATCTGAAATAAATAGCCAAATTTATTCAGCTTACGAGGGTTTTTTTCTCTCTGATGCTCGTTTTATCTACGTATCCACTGCCATAGAACATTTAATATAGAAAAGAACTATCGAAGAAGTGAATAGAAAAAAGTTTTATGGATGTAAAAATTGTTTTTCATTTACTGAAAGTGCAAAATATTCATTGTGCTTGTCGTTGTGCATTAAGTTTATATTCACAGTACACAGAAAAAATATTGGGTGTATCGATTAATTTCCGGAATCTGACAACAGATGTCACCACTTGCTTGTGCCTTGTAGTAGATCAATGACATATACGTCATTTGAAAAGCCTATTCAAATACTGTCAAAATCAGTCAAAAGTGTTTCATTTGTTTGTGTGCATCATATTTTTTTTCAACGATGAAAAATTTTGAAAATTGGAGAAAGAAACAGCATTTGCGGGAAGTTTTGTTAAGCTATTTTTTGCAAAGAAAACTGCAGCTGATAGCTCATTGTTTACTTGTGAAATTGAATGGCAAACATGCTCTCGCAAAAACACAATGTTACAAGTGGTTTCAACGATTTGAAAGTGGTGACTTTGATGTTCAAGACAAAGATCGCCCAGGTCAGCCAAAAAAGTTTGAAGATGAAGATTTGCAAGCATTATTGGATGAAAACTCAGCCCGAACACAAAAAGAACTTGCATTAGAGTTAAATGTCACTCAATCAACCATTTGTGAACGTTTGCGTGCAATGGGAAAGATTCGAAAGCTAGGGAAATGGGTGCCACATCAACTCAATGAAAATCAATTGAGAGAACGAATCACAGCATGTCAAAAACATCTTGCAAAGCACAAAAAACATAGCTTTTTGAATCGTATTGTCACGGGCGATGAAAAGTGGGTCTATTACGATAACCCAAAACGTAAAGGAGCGTATGTTGATCCAGGCCAACCACGTCCTTTACAGCCAAAACGAGATATTCATTGCCAGAAGGTTATGTTGTGCATCTGGTGGGATCAGAAAGGAATCGTGTATCATGAGCTGCTAAAACAAGGTGAAACGGTTACAGCTGATCGCTATCGACAACAACTGAACAAATTGGCAGGTGCATTGAACGAAAAACGGCCGTTGGTAGCGAGAAAACACCACAAAGTTTTGTTTCACGATGATAATGCTAGGCCACATCGAGCACACATCGTCAAACAAAAGATAGAGGCGTTCGGTTGGATCGGCTTGATCACCCCCGTACTCTCCAGACCTTGCTCCTTCAGACTACCACTTGTTTCGATCGATGCAAATGGGCTTGTCCTAGATATCGTTTCGAAATGCTGAAGGAGGAGTGCGAAAATGGATCGATGAATGGATAGCTTCAAAAGATGAGGAATTCTTTTGACGCGGAATCGACAAGCTACCTAAAAGATGGGCGGAAGTCATAGCTAACGATGGGCAATACATTGTTTAAAAATATTGTACGTTTTTTTTAAATAAATGTATCTTTTCACCAAAAAATTCCGGAAATTAATCGATACACCGAATATCTACCAATTATTTTCGTCACAAAATTGGTATCAAAAATTTTGTGTTTCAAATTTTGGTTTCGTCACTCGTTCTTCACCTCGATAGAGGTTTTTAATTTGATATCAATAGTTTTGTAAGCGCGATTTTTTAAGAATTTGAATCTTTTTCAAATACAATGAAGATATGAATTTTTTGGATCAAAATGATATAAAATATGGTTCATAGGGGAACAGTTTTTTTTTCTGTGGTGTGTGGTATGCATATTTTTTATCTTTAACTTGTGGCTTAAATTGATGAAATTTTCAAAAGAACATATGTAGTCTTTTTCGAGAAAATGTCCGTTATGTGTCCGACCAGACGGTCACATTTTGGTCTTTGGCCAATTTACAACGATATTCATATGTTGAGGCGCCACAGTGACCGTATGAAAAAAATTGCCATTTTTGGCCACATTTTCACTCTCGAAGGCCATATCTTGAAAACAAGAATTTTTCTGGATATGAGCTATGCGGAATTTTATAGCTTGGACTTAGACCTAAAATTGGTGAAATTTTCAAAAAAAATTATTGAACCATTTCCGAGAAAATGTCCTTTATGTGTCCGGCCAGAAGGTCAATTCTTGGTTTTTGGCCAATTTGGCCACCCCGACCTGAAATTTTTAAGTCACAATTGGCCCCATTCGAAAGCACTTTAAGACCTTTCCAACGAGATGCATATGTCCGGGTTGTGTCAAGTGGATGTGCCTCGGTGATCGTAAGGACAAAAGTCAAAAATTGAAAAGTGCCGGAACAAAAAAGTCTTAGTTTTTTGTGTAATTTAATCACAGAAAGTTTCAAAAAGATTAAACACAACTACGTAAAATTGCGCACAGACACACAGAAATTTTAATTTTTCATAGAGATTCATATGAAATTTTTAAAATAATAAATTTTTCGAAGGAATAGAAATTCTTTCGATTTGCTAGGGATTTTCACGTCAAAAATAGACTTCCAAAAAAAAAAATTGTGTGTCATTTTTGGATTTGCAAGGCAATTTGAAGTAGGAAAATTCAATTCTTTTGATTTCTTATGGATTTTCGCGATGAAAAAGTGAAGAGCAAAAAAAAAAACGATTTTATCGTCATTTGGTAGAGAATTTGGAGTTGAAAAATTCTTTCGATTTGCTAGGGATTTTCGCCAAAAAAGTGACTTCCAAAAAAAAAAAAACGATTTTATCCTCATTTCGTACAACTTGTTGACATCGTCAGGGACTCCCCATGCATTTTTCCAGGAACCCCCTACGAAATTTTGCCATCACAACGTTCCGAATTTACAAATGTATATTAAGTTTATATTCACAGTACACAGAAAATATATCTACCAACTATTTTCGTCACAAAATTGATATCAGAAATTTTGTGTTTCAAATTTTGGTTTCGTCACTCGTTCTTCACCTTGATAGAGGTTTTTTATTTGATATCAATAGTTTTGTAAGCGCTATTTTCCAAGTTAAAGATTCAAGACACATGAATTTGAATATTTTTTTTTTGGTTATTTTTGGACCAAATTTATACAAATTATGGTTCATAATGAGGAACAGAGGTATTTTTCAGTGGTATGTGGTATGAATATTGTTTTATCTTTGACTTGAGGCTTAAATTGATGAAATTTTCAAGAGAACATATGCAGTCTTTTTCGGAAAAATGCCCGTTATGTGTGCGGTCAACGGTCAATTTTTGTTTTTTTGCCAATTTGGCCACATGAAATTTTTAAGTCGCAATTGACACCACTTGAGAACTTACTTTAAGACCTTTCGAACGAATATGCATTTATCCTGGTTATGTCAAGTCTAGGTCCCACAGCGACTGCATGAAATATTTTGTGACTTACCGCATGCAACTCTCCCGACGATAGTCCACCTTCTGGACTGGTGGGAGGGGACATAAGATTCGGTATTTTATCGATCTTATGCGAGGAAACTATCAAACATGTAGTTATTTGTTGTTAAGATTTCATATTTCATACATCTAGACATTTTTGTGAAAATTCGAATTTTGGTACATTTGGTCGATTTTTGGTGGAATAGCAATCCAAAACGGTCGATATTTTATTCAATTTTGTTTGGCTAGTCACAGAGCATATCTACAGAGTCATTGGAGTACATTTTGGCCCATAAAATACTTCAAATTTTCCTTTTTGGCCATATTCGCACTATCAAAGACCATATCTCGAAAACAAGAATTTTCTGAGATATGAGCTATGCGGCATTTTATAGCTTGGACTTGGGCCTAAAAATCGATGAAATTTTCAAGTGACCAAGAAAGGCTAGTTTTCGAGCTAATGTGTCCGGCCAAACGGTAACTTTTTGGTTTTTGGCCAGTTTGGCCACCCCAAATTGAAATTTTTGGACCGCAAATGGCTTTATTCGATAGCTCACTTCAAGACCTTTACAATGATATGCATTTGTCTGGGGGGTGTCAAGTCATGGCGCTTCGGTGACCATAGGGCAAAAAGTCGAAAAGTGACTTTTAGAGGCCGGCCATGGCCAACATGGCGGCCATATCGAAAAGTGCCGGAACAAAAAAGTCTTAGTTTTTTGTGTACTTTAATCACAGAAAGTTTCAAAAAGATCAAAAACAAGTACGCAAAATTGCGCACAGATATACCAAATAACTTTTATAGGAAAATCATATGAAATTTTCAAAATGCGGAATTTTTCGAAAAGATTGATCGATTTTGACGGTTAGGAAAGGTAAAAAGGTCGTTGGAAAGGTATTGAGCTCTAGAATTCGAATATCGATGTTTCAGGGGTCGACGACCTCATTTAGTGCCATCTATGGCCGTAGAACTCAATTTTGACCCATTTCTTGAAAGGACCATATTTTGAAGACAGGTGGACCGATTTTCGAAATTTTATATTTTTTCTTGATCTATGGCCCAATGGCTTTCCAACCATACACCAATCGCGGCTAAAGGCCTTCCAGGTTAGAATTTGGAAATTACGTGTATATATAGCAAGTCGACTTTTCAACACACTAAGGTGGTTTCGTCACTCGCGCGAACTGCCGTCCGCTGTGATTTCGCCGGAAAAGCTCATTGAAATATGGATATTTTTCTATATGAAAAATGGTTGATTTTCCATATAAATCTCAAAAATGAAGTTTGCCTCCACAGATTTATCATCTAGCATGATAATGGCCTGAATTATGGCTGAATTCGGTGAACTAAGGTCAATCTCAAAATCCCGCCGGCTAACTCTTTGGGTGTAGTACAAAATTTCGCCGGAATTGGTCTTTGAAATATCGATATTTTTCAATATTTTCTGATATGGAATATTCAATGCATAATTCGTATAATATGTATAGTATATATTCAATTGATGTGCTGCCATATTAATAATAATTGGGAAATAGAAGAGTTTTTACTCAAAATGTTCGATGTTTCTTACCAAAAACCGAAGAATGTACCAAAGATAACACACATCTCCATAAATTAATGTGTTTTGAAGCTGGAATGCTTTTCAACAAAAAAATAATTGATTACACCTTTGGTATACAGTCGCTTGGACGTTCCACATATATCGAACACTAACATTTTTATTGAAAACTAGCAACTACTTTGGCGCTTCTACAGTGTTTTATTCAGATAACGTCAATTTTCATCGTGCTATTTTTTTGGAATGGTCAGTCTCAAGTACATCATATCCGCTCATTCGGAAAACAGCCGTACTCGCAAAGAGTCCAAACCCTCTAGCTTTTTATGATGTATTGAGGCTGACCAAGCAATCATCTTATAAAATCAAATTTTTATTTAAGCTTTTGTTGAATAAGTTCATTTTTTATGTTTACTCTTTCTGGTGACCATTTCCTTTATTTTGGTAATTTTTTTTATTTAAATCGGAGTCAATTACATTTCTTTTGGATCAAACTGGATTTTTTTGGAGACCATTTTCCCTTTTTTTTGGTGACATTTTCCCATTTTCCCATTTGTATTTTTTTGGTGACACTTTAATTTTTTTGGAGACAATTTTAGATTTTTTTGGAGGCCATTTCTATTTTTTCGGTTACTTTTTTCCATTTTTTCAACTACCATTTTCCATTTTTTTGCCGGCCATTTTTTAACGTTTGGAGGCCAAAAAGTTTTTTTGGAGGCCACTTTTCTCTTTTTTTGGAGGCCATTTCCCATTTTTTTGGTAACCATTCTCTTTTTTTGGTGACTTTTTTGCATTTTTTTGGAAACCATTTTCTATTTTTTTGACTGTCACTTGTTCTTTTTTGGAGATTTTTACTATTTTTTTTGGAGGCCAAAAAGATAATTTGGTTACCATTCGATTAAAAAAACTACCAAAAACCATTTTGCCATTTTTTCTTGATCTATGGTCCGAGGCCTTTCCAACCCTACATCAATCGGGGCCAAAGGCTTTCTCAGTCTGGATATCGTATATTTCGTGTATATAATATATAGCGAGTTCGACTTTTAAACACACTAATGTGGTTTCGTTACTCGCGCGAACTGCCGTCCGCTGTAATACTAATTAAAGTTAGTAAAGCTTGGTCATAAAATGAAATTTATAAGAATGTTTAAGAAAATGTTCACAATGGTCTTTCAAAAAGAACGAAACATATAACTGAAATCCCAATTAGAATTGTTAATTTTTGTTCAGATAAACGTTTGTATTTCACGTCAATTTCATATTACGCAAAATAGCTTAAAAATTCTTTGCTTAAACCAAAGTTAAAATACTTGCGAAAGGACTGCCAGGGACTGTTTCTCAGAGGATGGCGAAATTCTATGAGAAATGGTCCCGGTGTAAAGTCACTGCAATGTCATGTAGAACAAAATAGAGAAGATTGCAGAAGTTTTTCGCCAAAAGTTCAAAATACATCAACATTTATGAAACGTAAACTTAATATTCTTTGTGGAAAATGCGACAGGAACGGAAAAAACATATTCAAAAAAAAGGTTAGAGAAGTGATTTACACTGAAGCGTTAGTGGTACGAGAAAAAAAAGCGAAATAACAGCATGCACACTTTGTGTGTAAACAAACATGAAAGAAAAAGGAAGACCATTACCGCACCGAAAGCATGTTAAAAGTGTGAATTTCAATTTAAATTTTAATAACCGATTTAATTCGATGGTAATTGACTGACATTATGCGTTCTTTCATCGGCTTTTTTGCGTGAATGTTTATGTCAAATGACCCAAAATGAAAAGTTCGACGCGTGGCGCTCATTCGTTCGCTCACACTTTTGTTTCGCATCATTTACATGCTCGTAAAATATGTATTAACATGGGTAAAAATTAAAAAAATTGATTTTGTCATAACATGAACGAACAACGAAGAACGAAACAAATAAAAATGTGTGATGTATAAGCGTCGCAAATTTATGCGGTTTTATTTTTCCGGTGTTATCATCAGCTGCATTGTTTTTCATCCCATTGTGTCCGAGCCGTGTCATCTTTAATTTCGGAACATGGCTAAAAAAATGATGATGCCATGTTCTTGGTTATAATAATATATAGCAAAACAAAATAAAAATACACACATACATGGAATATCGCGCAATTATGTCATTGTTTCTGTTTATTTATTTTTTTCCATGCGAACTCATCAGGAAATAATGATTGAGAACTAATTCTAGCCATTCTCACATTGCTTCAATTACATGGATAGCAATTTATCTCTATTTCTTCTTTTCAGTCTCTGTAATTTTTTTTCTTCTTTCTTTACTCTTGAGATTGATTAGAAATACGCTTTGGGCTGTTATTAAACTTTTTCGAATTGCAAACATTCTCATTTTTTTTAGTTCGCTGTTATGCGAACTTGGGGAAAAAGGAAATTTTAAAAAATGATCACGTATTGAAATTGCAGATAGATTTTCCCATTCTCTCTTTTTATCTCATTGAAAATTATAAGTTAAGCGTGTCAGGTATCAAACACTATTTCTTGTACGGGCAAAACTGTTTATAAAAAATCAGCATCTAACACTTTCCATTAATGAAATGTAAAAAAAACTAGAGAACTTAGATGAATATACTAGAAAACGTTACGTTGATTGGGTTTAACCCTCTACTGCATTAATTTTCTTAATTAATCTGAAAAAACGCGTGGTTAAAAAAATATATGCAAAAAACCGAACCGTGCCTGAAGGCAGGGCTATGTACTAGAGGGTTAAAATATCAACAAATTGACAAACAATATTTGCACCTTAACACGTGCATTTGATGTTAACTTTTGACCTATTAATTAATTTTACGCAGCAAGTTATTTTCACGATTTCTCTCTGAATTGGGAGAGAGAGAAATTGGGGGATTACCATTCTTCCTCTTAGTTGTCTTATTTACCTAGTTTAGTACATGGCTTTTTGCTCTTAAGAAATCACAATGTATTTAATTTTCCATCATAAACTCTCTGTATTCATACTTATATTTTTAGCGTGGTTTAAGAGAATGATCAAAATATAAATGATAGTCAAATTAACACTACACAAAATCGTATCTAAATTTAGTTTATGTATGTCCATTTAATTGGAACTCATTTTCAATTAGACTGATTGCTTCTGTAACATTGTTCTTGAAAGCCGACAATACATTGTCTTCGCATGAACTTTGACTTAATATTATGACCTCGTCGAAAACGAGCAATATATATTATTGGTAACTTTCTGTGCTTGACTCATATACAATACCACTATTGTTATGTATCTATCATATCATCGTTGCCTATCTGCCATCTTTCTGTTCTTCGATCAATTTATTTCATAAATTATTTACTCGATTATGAACGCAATTAATTTTGATGATATAATCAAATGTGGCTACACGAGCACTATATGTGTATATATTGAAGTTTGATTTTTGTTACAGATCGTCCAAAACCACCGTATCTACTCATCGATTCACGTCGTTTGGATGCGGGAAATATTTTTGTACCTGTCAAAGAGAACTCAGAACTGACACTGGCTTGCATCAGCGAAGGAGGTAATCCAAAGCCAATACTTAGCTGGGAGGTATTGATAAGCCCTGGTGTTGATCGTCATTCACAAAAAGTATCAGCAGAAGTTTTGGAATTGCAAAAAATAAAAAATGAGGTAAAAAAAGACGTACCTGCATATAAGTATATGTTACAATTATTATGACAGTTTATGATCCCGGAAATTACATTAAGACTTAAAATGTTGATCAATTTTGTACTTTTCTTCTTCCTATTTTGTTACACAGGCGGATAAAGAGCCATATAAAATAAATAGTGGAGCTAAAAGTGAAGCAAAATTACCAGCAGTATATCGAGCGCATCACAATGCGAGAATTCTGTGTGTCATGGAACATCCAACATTAAAAACTCGACTAAACTCGTCACTATTGCTTGATGTACAATGTAAGTACTATGTCAAACGTATGGTTTTTATCCATCGCTTCTGTCTCTGTTTCGGTGTATATGTATTTTTTTTATTCCCATCCGAATAGTGGTGAAGACTGAATATATGTACTATGTGCAGAGTTATTCGATGAATCGAACTGATTCGATTTAATTCAATTTTGATTTGAAATGCAAACGTTGCAAAGCCCAACAAATTTCAAAATGTTGTTATTGAATTTTTGTTTTTCCGTTTCATTTGACAGACACACCATCGTTTGCAATATCACGTACGCCTGGTTTTGGTTATCCTCTTCGTGAAGGTCTTGAAGTATCATTGAAATGCGACGTCGATTCAAATCCGCCCAGTACGCCAATTTGGCAAAAAGACGACGGAGATCCACCGGTAATTTTATTTCATTCAATCTCTCATACTCCGATAAAATTTGGCATGACACAGAAGAAAATGAAGAAAGGGAAAAAACGCATACACGATGCTTTTTGTTTCGTTTTTGGCTTTGTTTGTGACATGCTTTGGGTTAATTCTCAAGTTTGAATGACTCATTCTTCTATTGACCAAAATCTGTTTTAATGAAAATCGGTTGTCTTTTAATGTGATGAATTTGCCAATGGAATTTTTGTGCGACCCTCACTAATTGTTATGTTCTTCTTTCCATCTGTTTAAAAAAAAATTTGTTGCTTATTCGTTTGTTAAACTTAAAGATCCCACAAAATGGGGATGGGTTCTTGAATTTTACGCAAATACGTCGAGAGCATTCCGGATGGTATAAATGTACTTCCCGGCACTTGAATTTCCAATATAGCAGCATAGGATATTTCTTGAATATTCGATGTAAGTTGATTGATAAATACACACAAAAGCTTTCTATTGTCTTTTCCACAATAATGAAAATATTTATGTGTTGTTTTTCGTTTGTTCGTGTTCGCACGCATCAATGCCACAGATGACAATGTTGATGTTACATCTGAGCCCGTTGAACAAGAGGTTTCGGTTGGTTCACCGTTACAGCATACAACCAATAAAAATCATCAATTAGAAGTGCAGTTAGGTGGTACAGTTACGCTTCAGTGTCCTCAAGGTTCGTTGGGTTGTTGGTCACATTTGGATCCAATAAATCAGCGCTTACGCGGTCTTGGTTCATCCCAGCCAACTGGCATCGTTTCGCTTAAGGATGTCGTCTATCAAGATGCTGGCACGTATAAATGTGTTGGCCAAAGTCCTACCAATAAAAAGAAACTAGATGTACTACATACATTATCGCTGAATGTTAAAGGTAAGTGATTTTATTGAATTCACTTTTATAGCCTCCTCTTTCGATGCCGGATCATTTAGATTAGTTTAAATGGTGGTGATGGTGTGGCCATTTCTTTTTTTATGTTTAACCGCCTTTATTGCCGTTTTCCTAATTGCACTCCGCCTCAATAAAGCGAGCATTTAAAGAAAGAAAGAGTGCTCATCGTCATCAAGGCAACATGAAACAAAAAAAGAACGAAGAAAGAACCCAAGACATTCTTATTTCAAGAGAGCATTAATAAAGCAGCATCCACGCATTCAATTATGCAAATTCACCCTTAATTTATTTGATATTCCAAGTAAATTACAATTTAATTTCAGGAGCACCCACTGTAAGCGTTCGAAATCAAACACCTGCTGCTTATCCGGGTTCGCCATTACATTTATCGGTTGAATTTTGTGCCAATCCACCAGCGTATGCAGCCAGATGGCTGCACGGTGACCGTGTATATACACCCGGTAACCAGTATGGCATTGATGTCCTTGCCTACGGAGTTATCGTAAGTCAATAAAAAATTGTTGAATTTTGACTGCTAATGCTTCATGTTTTTTCGCTATATCAACGTTCATTTGATTTTGCTGCGGATAAATTACTTTTCAATGGTCAAACTTAATAATTATTCGGTATTTCTCTTGCTTCTTTTTAGGATCTACCAACTCCATTTTGCAAAGAAGCCCGTCTCACTTATGTGCATATGCACGAACGGGTACCTAGGGGCAATTCACTTAAAAATTGCCTTTCTATTATTTTCCATTCTGCTTCATTACTCATTGATTATCAACTTTCATTTTCATTATATGCTTCCGATTATTTGTCGATTATTTTAAATTAATTCTATTCTTTTCTTTTGTGATTCTCCCCTTAGGTACCGCGCACATTTTATTTTATCGTTTCGTCGCCGAGCGGTTTGGCTGAAGCACAATTCTATATAAACTTTACGCGTAAACGAAACGTTATATCAAATTCAGTTGACGGCGGTGACGAAGAGTTACGCGATCCGGAAGAAATTCATTTTCCCCCCTTTAGTTGCGGTCACAGTCACACGCCAAACATTCTCCAGAGTATTCATTTTAAATTAGCTATAGTCACCTTCATTATTGTTAACATTTTTTGTAGTAACATATTTTAATATTTACCAAACTAAATGATAAACTATCATTTCAACACTGAAACAATATATATATAATATATCTTAAAGTCTATTGTCCCGCCATCAAGTCCATTCTATTTTTTTCCTTCGGCCAACCAAAACAAGAAATTAGTAATATAATTGAGTAAACTGTTTAAATCAAATTAGCTAAAATGAAGTACTATAAACGAGCTAAAGCTATAATTTAAGAACTGTCGATTCGTTGCAACAATTTCCTCACACTCAAATTTATACGTACCCAAACAAATCTTATCCGATTCAATAAAATTTATGACGCCAACTGATCGATGTACGATAATGATCTATTCGACAAGAATTGAATCGACTAAATCTGTGTGTCTCTTTGAAATGGCATCATTTTTATAAAACATCTCCATACCTATTCTCTCTACATGTGAGAAAAGTTTATTAAAAAACAATGAATAGAAATTATAAACAATGTATTATAATTGATAAGAACGTAAGGTGTTAAATAAAAATAAACATTAAAATGAGAATGAAATTACGATATTTTTATAGGAAAAATAAATGAATGAAAATCTCAAAAGACTTATTTAAATAAAAACAAAAAGAAATGAAAAAAAGAAACTTAAACTGCATTGATGAAATCAATGAATTAAAAATGATCGGTTTTGACACAAATGTAGCACGGAATCAGTATTGGTTCTGATGAATTGGTGTTAGCTGTGGAAGATTTAGAAGCAAATAAAAATGGAACAAAATTTTGCAAGAGATTGTTTTGAATGTTTTATTCTTTCAACAAATTGTTAACATCTTCCCATCGATACCGGTCTATTCGAAGAAAAGAGAAAAAAAGAAAAGATTATATCCATTTTTTGAAAAATTTGCACCAAAGTACACACCTCAAGAAATGAAATATCGAATTGGTAACAGTTGAAAAAAATACACAATATCTTACGCACAACAAAAATCCAAAAGAAAAGCAATTCGAAAATGCTTTTCGACTGAATGTGAGTTAATTTCTTGTTTTTATTCGCTACACTCAAATCATTTTGGTATATATGTTCATCTATGCTTTGTACTGTATATTTAGTGGCATAGAGCTTGAATTTAGTCCAATTCAAAACCGAACAAATTTATTCAATAAAATTTGCTGAAACTCAAACATTGTATCGATGTAAACGTCCTGTAGTTTGAATGGTTTTATTCAAAATACTTATGAACCAAGAAAAGAATTAAAAAAAATTGTATTAATATAGTAATATTGAATATTGTTGTATCTCGTTCATTTTGATTTTAAAACTCGTGCCAACATTCAAAGAATATGTCTTCATAGTTTTCGGAAGGCAGGCATTTCATGTTAAACAACGTGAGATAAATATAGATGAATTTCGAATACGAAGCAGTTAAATATGACTTCATTCTTATAACCACATAATTTTTAACAAACAAATTATGTGAAACAATATTATAATGTGTCTATTACACAATACTGCCCAAAACGGACCTGAATATTCATCCCAGTAGAAAAATAGAGACAACGTTGTTGAATTACAACAATTATATAATCACATTTTATTTGTAGAAAATCAGAAACGATTCGTCAAATTTGTGTCGAATCAAAAGAAATTCACATAAAAAAAAGTTCTGCATCGAATCACACACAATTTATACAGATTCATTTGTTAAATATCTGAATGTATTTATTTAAAAAAAATGAAAAAAAGTATCAAAATGACATTATAATGCAAATATAATTATTGGAAGCAACGGAAGAAATTTGAAAACTCGAAAAAGGAAAATTCTTTCTAAAGTCTTATGAGAATGACCAAGTTGATGATTTAAATCATGTTTATATGTGATTCTTCAAACAACTCAAATTTATAGGCTTTCGTTAACACAAAGGGGAGAACGGTGCGCGGAGCGAAACGCCCCAGTCGAATTATCTCGAGAATGAGATCCAGAATATCCAGTGTCATATATCATCTGAAGTGTCTTTATGTCCTCCATGATTGATGGTAATGATATTGGACTTTCATTACGTCAATAACTTTTTAGAAGCATAAAAGTGTTTTTCGATTTTTCACATTTTTTTTCGCTTTTCTAGAATTTTGACTTTTGTGCATTAATTTTTATTTTTCTGAAAAAAGAGTAGGTGTTATTTGTAGCTTAAGTCAAGTGCTTTCTAGCGGGTATAAACATTTTAAGTTTGTTTTTGATTTTTTGTCTGATATCGGGTTTGGCGTGAATTTTCGTCTTCGGGGCGAATAGCCACACTTCAGTACGGGGCGAATCGCCGCACTCATATTGCGTTTTTAACAGCACAACCTATCAGATTTTTTTTTCTAATTTCACCTATACAGATCGATTGGATGTGCAGAAAAAATGAGTTTGTAAAAATATGGGGTTTCCAATCGGAGTATTGAGAACAGGGGAGCACCTCACTTTGTAATACTTCGTCGGATCAAAAAATGATTTATTACAAAGTTGTTCAGAATGATGAAAGAATTTTTTTTGATCAGCTGCCATTCAACTCCTCTACCCTCAGGAGGTCATAACCGGTCATAACCTCTCAACCCATGATTGTTTTTAAAGGAAACGCAAAAATTCGGATTCTCAGTCTCAGAATACTTCAAAAATGCTACTCTCTATTATTGAGTGCCCTCAATGTTTTACACAATGTTTCTTATTAATAATAATCAAGTAAAGATAGAGTAATATAATTAAAATAGAAATGATTATGTTTTATTACTCATATGTGAGATGAGAGAGTGATAAGAATTGAAAATTTAAAGGTGCGACGATTCACCCCGCTATAGGCGGTTCGCCCAATGATTTCCAATTTTACGCGCAATGCCATATGTTGAAGTGGTATCAGCAAAACAAAGAAGTTTCTTCTACAAAAGTTGCGTATTGAAACCACCTTTCAAACGACTCCAGACATTTGTCATTATGAGTTATAGTTGCCGAGATATTTGACTCCAAAAAAAGGTGCGGCGTTTCGCCCCGTCCTCCCCTACAAACATTTTTTATTCATTTTTCAGAAAAAAATTTTTGCACATTTTTTTCATTTATTTTGAAAGAAAAAATCGAATTATAGACTGACAACGTGTCGTTTGAATTATCAAAAACAGAGTCAAACGACCAAATGGAGAGTAATGTTAAAGAGTTCGAAAATAATAATATTGAAAATAATGGTGGTATCTACAATTTTTTTCGAATTTAGAAAAGTCATTTATTTGTGTTCTTATAATTATGTCGGTTAAAAAAAAATATGTCGGAACCCAGGAAGCTCAATAAAAGAAGGACTTTTCGCATAAATTCGAGGCTATTCATTTATTTTCCGGAACGAAGACTAGTCGTGAAAAATAAAAGCATGGGAATTATGTCGGAATTATGTCGGTTCAAATAATATTCTCAGATTTTTCACGGGGTAAGGGGCAGCTCTAGTGAAGAATCCAGACATGATTTTTGTGGTAGCATGTGGTGTCGCACAATCATATTTCAAAATCTGAGTATATCATTTGAACCGACATAATTCCGACATAATTTTTTTTTTAACCGACATAATTATAAGAACATAAAAAAAGACATTTCAAAATTCGAAAAAAAATGTAGATACCAACGAAAACAATAATATTGAAAAACAAAAAAATAAATAATAATGAAAAACAAAAATTAAAAGGTATATATTAATTAACAAAACCTTATCAGAAAAATGTTGATAAAAGATGAAGTGAAAGCCATTGCATAAAGTGGTGCTATTTTTCTTTTCATATTCATCGGTGTAAAATATTCGAGAGAAGAAACGAAAAATTCGATTTCAAGTGAAAATACATAAAGAAAAAACGAAAATTACTGTATAAATGTGTAGTTATGAAAAATGTAATTAGAAGAATAGTATTAGCTTAAAACTACTAAACACTAAAAAATTTCTTTGAAAATTATACTAAAGATGAAAAATTTGAACCTTTGGCAATAGACACTTACTAATATTTTCAATGTACTCATTTCAAATGCATACGTAGGCAAGGTCAACAATTCTGGGGCTTCTATAGAAGCTTATGGTGAATTTTCCTTTCGAAAGTTGAAGAGCAAAATCATAAATCATTGCCAACGTTTGAATATGTGCAACTATACCACCAACCAACCCTTTCTCTTTATCTTTCTTTTTCCACTCCATCGTCCAATTTGTATGTGTCAATGAAGATTTCAATAAAAAAAATTGTAAACAAATGCACAACAAAAAAAAAAAACGAAAATAACAAGAAAAACGAATTTATCTCTCCAAACGAAAACAAAAATGGATTTCTTCTAAATTCTTTCCACTTCTTTCTCGATCTCAATCATCTTAATAGATTCGTATGGTTTGGCAGAAATCTTACTGTTTTGCGATTATTTAGTTTTAAATGCAAAAGAGATAAAGAGAGAAAAAATAAAAAATCTATATTTTTAAACAGGACCTAAAATTGTTTACAAAAAAAGCCAAAAAAAAACATTGCAAATGAAATCTACAACTTTGAACAATGAAATTGAATAGATTCGAAGTGTATGTAGCTTAGATTGAAACCATCCATTAAATTTAATTATCGTTTTTATCTAAAGATATACATTTAGATAATTTAATTATACAAGAGACACATTTTCGGAGGAACAATTGAAAATCGTTTTGAGAATGACAAATTCAAATCAACATACAATTGAAATCAATCAGAAGACAACAAAATATGGACATCAAGCCAATAACAAAAACAATAGCATCTGTAACAAGCCAAACATTAAAAAAATTAACGATTAATAATAATCTACTTACGTATTGTACAGAATAAAATCAAAGTATGAAACATGTATCGATTTGTATAACAAAAAAACCATCATTTATATGTATACACGTGCGTGCAGAAATTTTAATAAAAACAACGTAATTTTTCATAGGATGGAATGAATTCAAGCGCAATCGCATTATATCGCAAAATTTAGCGCTAATATTCAATGGAAAATTGACGATTTTTGATTGACTGGCACGACAACAGTCAATACAAACTTATTGTTAAAATAGTATTTAATCATGAAGACAATGGAATGGACAAAAATGATCGGCGAATAATCAAAAAAATGAACGAATGCTAAAGCCTGGAAATGAGCATAATAAACTTACTCAACATGGATTTAAAAACATACAAACAATACAAACAAATATATAATTATTATTAATATGTGGAACAACAACAATAAAAAAAACGAATTACAGCGTATTAAAATGTGGTATTTGTAAAATACGCGAGTTCGTAATAGCATCATGAATTCAATTAAAACGAGGTTAAACAAAAACCACAAAAATGATCATGAAAATGGCCAGATTAATTTGATTTAAATGAAAAGAAAAACATTGAAAGGAAATTAAAAAAAATATAAAAATAAACCAATTGATTTTTCATTCATTTCTCTTATTAAAATGTGGTATATTATTCTTTTGTACAGTTATTCTAAGGATAAAATTTTGATAAATCTGGGAATTAAATGTTGACTGGAAAATGAGTGAGTTAAAAACGATTTGAAAAATGTTTCCCGATGCTTATGGAATACCGATGGGTGTTTGCACCAATTTTGAAGCATTTTTTTCAACTGCTACTCAGTATTGTATAAACACGATTTCAGATAAATCTCTGGATACCCTAATTCGGCATTTTTATCACTTTTTCACGTCAAAAGTTAAACTATGTCATTTTGAGACCAATAAAATGCATTTTTTATATGAAAAAATCACGTGGATGACACATATATGAGATTGGAGACTTTTTTATGCGAGTCTCGCTAATCAGCGCCATCATACCTGACATCCCTCAACTAAATTTACATCTCTAGCATGTAAACAAATTTGCTCTATGTAACGTAACACAAATGCACATATTTATTATTTATTTTTATTTTAAGTAATATATTTTTCCTTTATAATAATAATATATTTTTTAAATTTGATTTTATTTGAATTTTTGAACAAAACTATATTTTTTTTTATGATGAAAATGATGAAATATTATTTTTCTCCGACGTCTCCAACCAAATTTACGTAATGTATTTTACGTATTCATGTTTTTGACAAGTCATTTGTCAATTTAGATTTATGACATTTCGTCATTTTTCGCATTTTGAAGTCGCTGTAAATAGCGTTATAAAAATGGTGAGAAATAAATATTAGACTGATATATTTTTTATCAGTAATTTATTCTTTAAGTTTATTTTATCTCTTTATTTTGTTTTTTACCAAAAGCTGTGTATTGTTTTATGTTTGTTTTTAAATATTTTATGCAGACAATATATTTAGCTGTCGTCATCTGGATATTACAGCTCATCTGGATATCGTCAGCAGATGATACGAAGTGAAAACAATAGAAGTGATTGTTATAGGTATATACTGGTATTACTATAACAATCACTCCTATTGTTTTCACTTCGCATCATCTGCTGACGGCATCCAGATGAGCTGAAATATCCAGATGACGGCAGCTAAATATATTGTCTGATTTTATGTAACCTAACAAATGGATTGGTGATTTGATTGATATTGAAACAGGACGTTCCAAATTGACAAATGACTTGCCAAAAACATGAATACGTAAAATACATTACGTCAAAAATGTCACAATCTCTCCCATCTCTCCAAGCCAACAGATGGCATTAATGTAAACCATTCGCAATGTGTCTCTTCTTAGAGCCATCCACTTGGAAAAAATAACTAATTTGGAAAAAAATATGCCTGCAAATTGTAGATACTTTAATTTGGTTATTGAACAGAAGTATTGAAAATATGAAGAAAAACAATTACATTTATTTTTCGTTTTTCACTGTAATATTATTCCGGAATAAATCGTCTAATTGCATGAAGCACCGAAGTTTCAAGTGAAATACTTTGGATTTGATAGATGTGTCAGTTAAAGTCGTATTCGGATCATTGTGAAATTCAAACCGAAAATATTATAGATCAGTGACATAACGTAATATTTTTAAATATGTTTGCCATTTTATTATGAAAAAATAAATAACATTAAATATGCAGCAAAAATATATCAGTCTATTGTAATAATTTCAACTTCGATATTTTGTATTGTTGTAAATGTAAAGAATGCGTTCATAAGCTGACAAAACTTAAAGTTGTTCAAGTTTCGCAGTGAAAATTCATGAAATATGTCGAGATTTGGGAGCCGAGAATTGGACGACGAATATCCGACATTTGGAATTTTCGATGCTACGACGGAAAATAATAATATATTTTTGGAAATTTCTTTCTTTTGACAAGTGTGAATTGAAGCACAATTAAATTCTGCATAGAATTATGTTTAGAATGATATTTTTAGATGAAAGCAAAAGTGTTAAATATTAAATTGAAGTTGAAAATTCAAACAAATAGTCCGACATTTGGGCGAGTGTCCATAGACTTTTTTTTTCTCAATTTCATCTTTTTGTATAGTTCTTTTGTTAAACTTACCGATGTGGCCATAACAGATGATTAGAAGGGCTAAATGATTATTATTTTTGCCATTCCTTTTTCAATTTGATCTGAAGTTGCAGTTAAACGTCATTGACAGAAGAAAATTTGAGGTTAGAATTGATAAACATCCAAAAGCGGTATATTCAAGGCATACTTACTTAAAAATTACTATTCCATTACTCTACAATTCCTGATCCATTCCTTCGATTGATTCGTACTTATATGAAACATGCTGTATTCGAACAATGTCAATTTAAACATGTACCCATATGTTTTTACGTCAAAGTGAAAATGCAAAACAAACATAAACAATGACATCAAAGCTTTTTCATATTTCAATAATAAAAATGGCACAATCCATGAATATTTCGGTGGAATCAGCTATTGACTATGTAATTCAAGACATCACCTACGGTGAGATCTTTCAACCGTAAGTGTAGCCAGAGCTGTCAACGAACGTTCGTTCGTAGGCAAAAAATATCTTTATTTTGTTCGTTCGTTGTTTGTAGGAAAAGTATGAAAATAAAATAATTATTTTATTAGTGAATTCGAAAGTAGATTATATTTTGTGAATTTTGGTATTGATAACATAAATTATAGAAAAAAATTGAAAAAAACAAATATTATTTACTTAAAATAAACAACGTAATAGTCAATATAATAATTGAATTTGCATTGTTAAAAATCGATAAATTTATTACGATTTATTGAATTACTATTTAATTTTTAAAAATCCAAAAACATAAAATACAATAATAATATTAAATTATTCATGAGAATCAAACCAAATTTGCTGTTAGCAAGTAACATTAGTAATCAATTTTGTGATTTTTTTTCCAAAATAATAATTCAATAAATCATAATATTGGGAGTACAATTTAGTTTTTACGGATTTCCGAAAGATGGCATACCTAGCGATGTATGCATCGGGCAACACCGTGGCTACCATCATTTTTTCTGTCTTTCAAAATGCGATAAATTTCAGTATATGTCATTGCGTTGAAGTGTAAACAACACAGATTTTTACTACATTGAAAATGTCTGAGTTCGCCCCAAAAAAACATGATTTGCGGGAATTTAATTTTTTTCGCTTCAATCCAAGCATAAATGCATCTGATCATTTTGGGACCTTAATATTAACAAGATCTTTCGATTCCATCATAATATGTTGGGTATGGTGAACAATGAGTGGTGAATTTGGTGTAAAACTTAAAATTCACCAAAAATTTTCAAATTGAATTACTTCACTCATTTTTGCAAAAAGTAGTATGTTAAATGCATGCAAAAGTCGTAGATTGACTAGATATAAACAATGCGATCGATATCAAATATTTATATTTCCTGAAAGTGGTGAAAATTGGAGCGAATACAAACTGGAAGAAAATTTGGTTAATGGGCACTACAAGGTTAATAAAATGTTACTCTAAATTTATACACGCATTCATTTTTGTTCAGAATTGAGATTGATTGTAAAGGGATCTATTTCAAGAAGTTTAAGCCAAAAAACCATATTTGAGCTGAGCTGGATCCCAAAAATTGAGGTAAAATCCAAAAATTCGTGATTCTGCTGAATGGGGGATGTAGGCAAACGTGATCGAATAACAACTCATCAAAACTGTTACAGATTTTCTTGATTGATGTCGGAAAATCGTTTTAGATCGAAAAGTAACAGAAAAATTACAAAAAACCTGTAGAAATATCCAATTATCTAAATTTCTAAAAAAGTGAGCTTTTCCACTTTTGCAAGAACATTGTTTTTGGTTTAAAAAATAAATCAATAAAAAATCTTTATACCCCCGCTGTACTCACTGGCCATCCCTCTTTCTGAATAACACATACTTCAATGGATGCAGTACACCATTTTTGATCACCACTGTGAAAACTTTGAAAAAGTCGAAAAATGACTCGGTCATTAGATACCTGGAAAAATACCTGTGTAGCAGTGTTTAATGCATAATTTTACGGCGTGATTGATTTGTGTATTATTTTAGTCCGCTAGCACTGTCGGAGATTTTGACTCGGAATGTATTGGGTGTATGCATTAAAAAAGGGAATTTTTTTGGTGAAAAGATACATTTATTTAAAAACAACTGTACAATATATTTTTTTTAACCAATGTATTGCCCATCGTTAGCTATGACTTCGGCCCAAGGGGGTAGACATGATTCAAATGATTCGTTGTAATTCATTTGTGATTTGAATGATTTGAATCTATTTGACAAGTGACTTTACAATACTAAAACAAAGCATAAAATTCTATATCAATATTTGTTTTTTTAAGCAAGAAAAAACCTTTTTTTAATTAAAAAAATCAAGTATATTTCGTTTATAGTTAAAACACATTTCGAAAATATTAACTCTCTTTGTATTTTTATTCTTTAACTTGATATTTTTTTTGATATAACATGCATGCAAACATCGATAGTCAACTTCTATGGAGGCTATCCATCAAGCCGATCACAACCGAAGTCTTGTACTTTTTTTAACGATGTCTGCTCGATGTGGCCTGGCATTATCATCGTGAAACACAACTTTGTCTTGTTTAGACGCTATCCGTGGCCGTTTAATCTTCAATGCATGCTCCATTTTGATTAATTGCATGCGGTAGCGTTGGGCTGTAACCGTTTCTCCTGGTTTTAGCAGCTCATAATACACGACACCTTTTTGATCCCACCAAATGCACAGCATGACCTTCTTGCAATGAATGTCTCGTTTTGACTGCGATGGTCCTGGTTGGTTCGGATCAACATACGCAATGCAATTTTTGGCATGCTATGATTCGTGCTTTCAATTGATTTTCATTGAGTTGATGTGGCACCCATTTTCCCAGTTTTCGGATCTTTCCCATTGCATGTAGACGTCTAGAAATGGTTGCCTGGTCGACATTCAACGCCATTGCAAGTTCTTTCTGCGTTTGACATGGATCATCGGCCAATAATGCTTGCAAATCCTCACCTTCCAACTTTTTTGGCTGACCTGGTCGTTCTTTGTCACGCACATCAAAATCACCACTTTTGAAGCGTTGAAACCAGTCGTAACATTTTGATTTTGTCATTGATCTACTACAACGCACAAACAAGTGGTGACATCTACCGTGAAATTTCCTTTTTATTAAGTATGCATTAGCATACACCCAATATGTCGAATTGATTTTAGCAAATCAATGGGCAATTAAAGAGGAAAAAGATGATGAATAAATGACGAATGCGGATCTAGGGGGGAGACACCCGTGAATCCTTTCACCTTTTGTGTCGGATTTGTACGATTAGTATGATTACAAAATTTTACAAAGATTCACATTCGATTCAATTTTTGATTTAAATTGCTATAATTCCAATGATTTGCACAGATTCACAGATTCGTAAAGATCCACAGATTCATTAAATATTCACATTTTTGTGTTTTTTCTTTTGACGTACAAACGTATGTTGATTTTATAGAAAATAAATATGCTAGCAAACATAAATTAAAATAAAATTCAATTATTTTTGTTTATGCAATGATTTCATTTTTACCCACTTTTAACAATGGAATAAAATTTAACTCAACAATCAACACATTTTATATTATTGACAAAGTGACTTTGTCAAAGTCCCTATGATTCATGAGATTCTTCGGATTTTTCGGATTTGTGAGTTTTGTGTTTTTTATTATAATTCTAATGGAATCGTTGGAATCAATGAAATTATACAATTGAGTATTTTAACATAGATTTTTCATTTTGAATTGGTGTCTACCCCCTAGATGCGGATTGATTCAATGCCAATCTATGGCCATGGCATTCTGTCTGTCGACAAACTACGATGCGTATGTACTATATGTATTCCATTACTCTACCATTCCTGATTCATTCCTTCGATTCTGTTCCATTATCATCATTCACATTAATTCTATAATATGTGCATTGAGATTTTCAAATGACAATGTCGATGCGATGATGATGATGATGATGATGGAAAATGAAATGTATGTGCGATAGAAACACAGAGTGTGTATAGTTTTGTCCACACACAAATGCACACACATTGGAAAAAAACAAATTGCTGACAAATATTTTTGATTTGTTATGTAGTAGAGAGATGAGCCGGTGTTCACACAACAGCATCGAAGCAACGCCACAGCGACATTACATTGGGCAGCAAATGTACGAACATACGAGAACAGTAACACACACAAAGAGAGAGAGAGAGAGAGAGAGAGAGAGAGAGAGAGAGAGAGAGAGAGA
>NW_022197486.1:253963-290410 GCF_009176525.2 Contarinia nasturtii | reverse complement strand
AGAGAGAGAGAGAGAGAGAGAGAGAGAGAGAGAGAGAGAGAGAGAGACATTTTGGTGAGTAGATTTGAATACTGCAGTGGTGATGATGTTTGATAAATTTGTATGTATATTATTTTAGCCAGCCAGTGTACAGTTTACCGCAAAAGGATTTAAATTTTAACAAATAAAATGGCATCACACACACACACACACACACTCACCAAGGCACAACGAATGCTGTCAGTATGCAATAATGCTAACAATACTTTCGATTGTTTTCTAGATTGAGGAAAACAACACACCGTTACCGGCTTTTTGCATGTGCAATTATGAAACTAAAACTATACAGAGTTTTGTCTTCTTAATACAATTTAATTTTGAAATATTTATTATTCGGTAAAAGTCGACAAAAAAGTTTTGTTTTAAGTGTACTGACAACACAACATTTTTTGGCATCGAACTCTCGCATTTTCTTGGGGTGCTTTTTCCGTTCGTTTGTCACAGCAAATAACAGTGATTTTGCGTGTTTGCTTTTAAAATTGGCCAAAGCCCTTGCCAAACGGGAGACCAATTTTTAATTGCGCATGATTTAAACGGGAAAAAATCAAATTCAAATTCTGTAGCAACATGAACAAAAAGGTAGGGGAGGTGGGGGCAGACTGATACACTTTTTTTTTCAATTTAGAATATTATAGCCAAATGAAAAGATATCGAAAAACTTTGGATACTGTTTGAAAGAGGATTGAAAACCCTAACTTTCTGCATCACTAGATTTTTTTATTGTTGATGTGGCTAACGCCACGAGCCAAAAGTTTGAAGTGATAAATTTGGGGGCACAGTGATACAGTGGGGGTAGAGTGATACAGGCTGGGGGCAGAGTGATACAGTGATACACCTCGATTTTGTGATTTTTTTACGTGATTTTGTTTCTTATTTTTCTAATTTTGCTCACATTTGTTTTTGGTCATTAAATGTTATTTTGATCTGTTTTGGATTCGATTTTAACTGATTTTTGGTTAAAAATAAAAAGAGTTGAAGAAGAAGTGATATACATGTGAAAAAAGTTCTATGAATGAAAAAAATAAAAAAAAAAATAAATCGAGAGCCTATCTTCCATTTCAACGTCGGAATCAGATTCGTCATAATAGTTTGCAATGTCTTCTAAAAAACAATTGATGAACCATTTTTGCGAATCACTATGAAAACATAATGCAAACATGTTCAATCTACGTATTGATCCTCGAATTTTGTAAAAAAGCCAAATAAAATATTTAAGAAATGATAAAAATTGCAAACATTGCGAAATACTGCTGTATCACTTTGCCCCCAACAAAGTGTATCACTCTGCCCCAGGCATGTTTTTCACTTTCGGTCGAATTTTTTCAGCAACCCGTGGATAAAATCTAAAACATTTATTATTAAATGAAAGAAGGCCGTCGGTATGAACTCCAATACATTTTTTGTTATTAGTGCTGCTTCTTCTTTTTCTCACTATGGGCGCAACCATTTTCAAGCTAAAAGTCAAATGGATGCGTTTAATGAAACGTCAAAATGCGCGTATGGCTAATTTGTTCTAAACGTGTATCTGTAGTTAAGTTTGAAGCTAATGTGTGAATAATCAAATAAATAGTACTTTTTGTATTAAAAATAAAAATAAAAGAATAAAATTAGCTGTGTAAAATTTTATCGGCGCCTATACAAGTCGATTCAAAAAAACTGTAAATGGAATACTGCACAATAAGCCAAGAAAACGAATAATTTTATCGGCACAGAATATTTTTTAAGCCGACAGAAATATCTTTTGCCACAATATTGCTATTAGTTGCAAACAAATTATTAAACATATTTTTCGACTTTACTTTATTTTATTTTTTCTTACCTAGAATAACTGTGATCCAGAAATATATGATTTCTTTCGTCCTGCATTGTATTCACAAACTTTGTTCACAAGCAAATGTTTTCATTTCAACATTGCGTGTGGTACTATTTAGTACTTTGCATTTTTGAAATTCCATTAAACGCACTTATTTAAAAATGAATATGCCAATATGGCTGCACCCATAGTGTAAATAAGAAGAAGCAGTGTCTATTTAGCAACTGCATACCGGTGAAGAAGGCTTTAATAGCAACAGATTATATTCACCTCAATCCTGGCATATGAAAAGAAATTTTAAAAAATCGAGATTCTAAAGTGTGAAAAAATGGTAACGGTATGTGCCGAAAACACAAATTTGACTGTACGACGACTATCGTTGGTTCGACGTACTGAGTGTGTCTTTGCCAAGTGTGTGCCTATTAACAGCTGATTTGAATACAACAGTTTGACATTTTGTGTTACCGTTTTAAAAAAAATTGGGGTGTATCAGTGTGCCCCGTGTATCACTCTGCCCCCATTTCCCCTATGAATAATTATAAATAAGAAATTTGTCATAATATTTTTAATATTCAAAGTGAAATAAGAAATGAAATAATAGTGAGAGATAATGCGACCACGTAGAAAATCGGTATTCATAGCACGAAAACAAATTCGTGCATCATTAAGAGGCCTGGGAATGCCTGTCCGAGATGACAGCGTTGACGACATGGCATCAAATAATTCATCAAATCGTTCGCCCAGTCGTTCACCAGCTGCAAAACGATCACGAATAGATGCCAGTGATGCACCAAGTGGTGTAGTTCCAGCTCAAGCTCAAAGCCAAGCATCAGAATCAGGTACCATTATTATTTTAAAAAATAAATCTGCTACTTTTTCCGATACATTTCTTGAATACAATCGATTGCATTTGATACAGTGTTGTTGAGTACGAAATAAAAATGGATTGTTTCTTAATTACCGCTCTCACAGTTAGTTCGACAATGAGACCAAATGAGCAAACGAAACAACGTCGCCGGAAAGCCAATCGAACGGGATTTGATCGACCAAAGAGAAGGAGACCACAACAAAATCGGCCAACAAATACTTCAACAAGTATTTCTGGACAAACGCAAAATTCTGCGAATTTGCCCGATTGTGTCGCTTTCATAAATCAAATGGTAAATGTTTTTTTTTCTGTTAATTAACGGCATATTTTTGTATAAATTTGGTTGAAAATGTGATTTATTTTATTTATAACAACAACAGCAGCCCATCCAAATGAGCATGGTAAATCAAATGGGTGGCCAAATGACTCGATCACCAAGTCCATTTCCATCCACATCAACATCAAATGTGAATCACGTGCCACTGAATGCACCAAATGCCATTCCACAGCCATCCACATCGACAGCGGTACACGAGGAAGGCGACGAGGTCGGCAACAACGGCAACGAGGGCGACGAGGACGGCAACAAAAACCGTTGCCAGTGCCACGCGGTTTTTTGTTTGAGACGCACAGCAAATATGACTGGTAAATTTAATACATATACTTTTATTCATATCGCCAGTCTATATATTTCGGATGGATATCCATCCGAGATATTTTAGAATATCTGGATATTCAACGCAACTGCACAGCGCCAGAGCTGTGTGCGTCGCAAATAGAATCTACGGTATGTCGCGACGTATATGTATATCAAGTGTCGCACGTACACAGTCACACTGTGTCTGTATTTTACGTGTAGCGACATACCGTAGATTATATGTGCGACGCACACAGCTCTGGCTCTGTGCAGTTGCGTTAAATATCCAGATATTCTAAAATATCTCGGATGGATATCCATCCGAAATACATAGACTGCATATCGCATATTCATTCATTCACCACTGAACTAAATTTCAATTGATTTTAATCTCTTTCTCCATCATCATCATCAAATTTTCTATCACAGGTACAAGTATGTTTACGAATTGTTGAATTTACAACATGTAATCCATGCGCACAATGCAGTCAATCCGTTAACAACAATAACAACAACAATGATGATGATGGTGATGATGACAATAATGCAGTTCCGAATCCAGAACAACCGGATCCAGTGCCGCCAATCATTCAACGTGCTTACGATTCAGGTCAGATAAAAAGAATTATCGGTTGTGATCCGGGCTACAGAGAATTTGTGAGGGTCGTACGCAAAGATTTGGCAACCGATAATGAAGAAAATTTTCTGAAATCATCGAAAGAGTGGCACCATATGACCGGTTTTTTCGACCGTCAATACAAACTGTTGCGATTTACGGGTGCGTTTGAGAAAAAATGCCGTAAACTGCGTGAAAATCGCGAAATCTATTAGGAAACGCCATCGAAGAAAAGTGCCAACTACCGTACCTATCTGGATTACCAGCTGGATGTGGTGACCGGTCATCTATTAATTATTTTCGTTATTATTATTGCAAAACTTATTCAATTTATACAATTTTGCAATTTTATTTGCAAGAAAAAAATATATTGGAACCTGGCGTGAAAGAGATGGCGCTTCTTAAATCGAGTCGCGTTCAAATACATTGTCAATATACAACGCAAGTGATACTCGTCATAGATACACGACTATGATAACTGTTTTGAAAAATAAATACCTTTCCTTTCTGTGTCAAACCCAGGACTATTGACTGTAAAAACAGTCAGCTAACTATAAAAGTGAAACACATTTCCCATATAAAATTTTCGTTTTTTTTGTGATTTTTATATGAAAAGTGTATCAAAAATTGGTTGTATCTCTAAATAAATGTCAGATTCGGTTTTCTCGTGTCAAAAATGATTTTTTTTTTGTTTGTTATCAAAATCACTTCAAAAATTTTTTCGAAAAATTTGTGTATATCATAGTGAAGTACAATAAAACACGTAGCCTCAAGAAATCATAAAAAGCCATGTTTAATAGAAATACCTAGAAATATTTTGTCTTTTTTGTGGGGAATTTATGTCCGAAATATTGAAGAAAATAATTCCTTTTTAAATTTGGTCATATTTTCCTCAAGAAAAATATTTTATTTTCGGGAAATTATGGCCAAAAAACCGGGGAGACTATTTCCAATTCGGTTTGGACGTAATTTCCCGGGGAAAATATTACCAAACTGATGGAGAATTTATATCCAAAACTGAATGGATATAATTTCCCCAGATATTTTTTTAAAAATTTGAGAAAATATGACCAAAATTTGGGGAAATTGTAACCGGGGAAGATATGTCCTGTAGCCCTGGATGTATTCAATGAATCATGCGAGGTATTTATTTTTTGTATATTTTTCTCTCTCTCTCTCTTGAGTTGATTTCATTTGATTTCATCTTATTGATGTCTGTCGTTCATTCTTAATTTATACAGATAAAGTATCAAAAACATGTAGTTCGTTTATAGTTTGATGCATATACACGTACGCAGGTAGCATTGCATGTGTTGGTGAAGCAAATGACAAAAGTCGATCGTAGAATGTCGAAGGCTGAGAAAACAGTGATATTTGCATTTGGTGGTGCAAAATTTGCATCAAACTTCCCAATGAAAGGATATCTACGTTGTCCGCATCGTGCATTGCAACAAATGGCACGTTAATATGTATTCGTTTTGCCAATCAACGAACACAATACATCCCAGAAATGCAGTCGATTAGGACGTAAGCTGAAGAAACGAAGAAGTGTGCCAGAATGTCAATCAAAAGACCAGTAAGTTGTTTTCGATTGGCATACCATTGCCAATGGATGACATTATTATTATTGATTGTATTTGCTTTTCTTCATTGTTGAACAAACAAAAAAAAAATCAGTTTTCTAGAGTGCCCCAACTGTAAACCGGTTGAAGATGGTGTTTTTCACGATTCAATTCAATGGACAGGCAGAGTTCATCGTACTTTCAAAAAGAAACATCCAGAATGTAATAAATCCGAATTTACATTCTATCGACCGGTTCCAGAAGCAAATCCAAATCCACCGCCAAGACAAAAGAAAAAGAGATACAAGAAGCAGTTGGAACCGAAAACATCAGTTAACTATTATATTCAATCGCGACATAAATGCAAAATTGTTTTCGACCATTCAGGCATCAACTCCATTATTATCACAACAATTAAAATCAAAAATTAAAAATATAAGCACGGACGTCTACGCGTACATTCTCATAATGGGAATCTCATTGTTTGAAACAATGATACCAAGACGTAGTAGTGGACGATGCTAACAAGTACTAGAAATAGTAAGCATATTAATTTTTCTCTTTCACAGTGATCAACGATCTCAACACTACTAATGCTACAATGAAATCTTAAATTTGAGCAATATTGTTGTTGTGGTCATTGATTTTATAAGTATATACTTTACTTAACTATAAAGTATATATTTTTTTTATAATTTCATTTTCCATTCTGTTCCATTACGCATTGATTAATTTCCATTTTTTCCATTCTTTTCTTCTGATCAACTCTAGGTATATTTTCTACATTGTATCGTATTTCATAAAAACTAATATCATTGAATTTAAAAAAAAATATAGGGATAATGTGGTGTTTCTTATATTTGGCAGAAGATCAAATATATTCTGAGTTTGGTTTAAATTATGTATTTCTATTTATTTATTTATTTTTTTGTTATTCATGTTTGAATCTCAGTCTGTTTAGTGCGTTCAAGTGATCGCCTTTTCTATTTACATTGCCTAGTCGATGTTGCATGCATTCGGTAGTTAATATTCGGTTTGGATGAACGGGATGTAGTATTTGTTATTTTAAATCTGATGTGAGGCCTTTAAGTATTTGCCATTTATGTTTGATCGGTAAGTGCACAATGGACGGTTCGTCAGATGACAATGCATGAGTTAAGTATGACAAAAACGGTGGATATAGTTACGGAAAAGTATGAAGAATAATGCGCTTCTGATTAATAATAAATTAGATGCTCATTCTGTAAGTATTATTTAATAGTGATTGTAATCATCGTCATATTATTTAGTCGCATTTATCGTTTACAACTGGAAACCGTATTATTCTCATTTCATTGCCATAATCACAGACCACTGAACCACTAGCAAATAGAATTTTTTTCGAGCATAGATGCGAATTCAAACAATCTAATTTAATTTCACGTGTTAATTCACCATTTCGTACATCCCAAATGACCAATGCACCTGTTGATTGAAAAAAAAAAAAGATTATTTACGAACGAAATACAACATTTTCTCGAGTTTTGACGAGTAAATGTTTGTGGAATGGAATATTTATTTACCAGGTTTAGCTGTGATGAGTAGAGACGGTGTCAACATCAATAAACTTGTATAAACGTAAGGCACGTTGATTGTGTTGAGCAAATTCCCTTGAAATCGCTCCCAAATGTAAAGCCGTTCATCCGTGCCCATGGAAATCACATAACTCGATGAACAAATCAATGACACGATTGCACCATCATGTGCTTGTATGCTGTACATGCAGGCACCGGTTATTAAATCCCATACACATAGTAGACCGTCTTGTGAACCAGAACCACCAGTACAACTTTGGTAATGATCAATAAATATACTAGTTATTGGACCGTAATGGCCGTGTAATGTAAACACCAAATTGGCTAAATCTAATTTGAAAACCTGGTAAAAATGAACAAAAACACAAATTATGAACAATTTAGACAAGAGCGTTGAAAGAAATTACCTTTAATGTATGATCTTGGCTTCCGGTTAATACAGTATTGCCAACAACATCCATACAGGTGATTAGCTGTTGATGTCCTTGGTGCTGTTGTTCCAAGTAACATCGCATCTCCTCATGACTACTCGATGCAATGGGCGAAAGATCACCACCTTGGCTTGCCATCTGAGCACTTGATAGGCTTCCCGTTGAGCCAGTTCGCATGTGCGCTGTAAAACGTTTTTTTAAAGGATTTTCATTCGGAAACACATGAAATATATACTTACTTCGACGATAGGCCGACATGAAACCCCAATCAATTTGCCGTCCCTGATTATAGGTTTCCAATCGCAAAAAGTCAATACGACCATTGAGCCGAGCAGCTACTAACCGATCGCCACTCAAGTGTAAATGAGTTATTCCATAATTTTGCTTTCCCTCGCCTTCATATATACACTATTAAAACCAAGAATTCAAAAATAAAGGAAAATGTGTTAATTTAGCTGAAGAAATGAAGTGTGTATTATATCTGTTGTATTATACCTTGAGGGTGCCGGTTGTGCTTTCCCAGAATTCAATTTTTCCGTCGGCACAACCAATTACAATTAAATTATCAGTATAATCCAAACACCAAATCGGCGATACTTCTGGTTTTTTTGTTGGAGCCGCTTTTTCACTGGGCATTGCAGTCATTGTGATTGGTGCTGAACCGTCATTACAAACAGACGGTGTGTATGAACCTGACAATCGTCGATTTATATTAAAGTAATTTTTACGATTTATCACACTGATTTGTTCACCATTCGAGACGTCCCATGTGGTGATTTTTCCATCAAGACATGAACATGCTAACATTCTGCCATCGGTTACCATGCACTCAATTCGATGGCTATGACCTTTTATTTGAATTGGAATACTTTCAAAAATTCGTTGTGTTTTTGGATATGCAATGTCCATTTTTGAATCATTCCAACTTGAACGCCATTCTGCATAATTTCGACTACAAATACATCGATAAAACACAATCATTGCATACGACGTCACAAAGATACTGATCATACAAAGAATGGTGGCTAGCAACATTTCCATTGGTGTTTTTGGATATAATGGTGTTGAGCCAATGTTGTAGCCACCCGAATTGGTTAAATGATAAGCAATTGATCCTTCTTTTTCTTCCATATCGGCAAAATCAATGGGATCCAATGCGATGGCCAGAGCTTTCCATTGGAAATGAAGTTTTGGTTTTTCGTCAATATTTCGCAAGTAAATCGCTTCGTCTGGTGTAACAGCATGCGAAATACGAATCGTTGGTAGAATTGTTACATATTTTCCACTCACCGAAATGTTGTACTGTTTTAAAATTGATGACCAATGGAAATTCGATAAATGCAAATTTACATCATAGTCAGGATGTCGTAGTTTATTTAATTGTTCAGTCATATTATATTGCTTTTCATCAAAATATGTGCTCTTAGGTTGTGAATCACTTTCTTTGGTCACATACGATACGCTATCACCAGTCTTGATATCAATAGTCGAAATTTGCATTCCATGCGATGGATAAGTTTCAAAACCACTATCATCCGTCAATTCGGTGTTATTTTTTCTTTCTATCACAAAAATATGCTCGAAAATACCGGAATTGTAAACAATTGAACAAATCCAGACGATCATCCAGAGCATAAAGGCACGTTGAAAGAACCGTGTTCGTGCCCAAAAGTTAAAAATTTTCAAACGTTTTGGTATCTTTTTAGCTTCGGCGATGGCGTTGCCAGCGGCCACGACATCTGTTGGTTGCATGGAATCCTGAGCAACGGAAAATTTTGGATGTGATCGAGATCGACTCATTGAGGTGGATTGTACTTTGGGTGTATTTGCCAAATAACGATACGGAACTCGTTGTGCCATATCCGGTACATTTGATGATTTCGCTATGCTGCTAAATTCAATGCGTCGAATATTCAAGGCAAGAATGGTGGAAAAGAGCAACATTTGCATGAAGAAATCCGATATTAGGCCAACAATGGCAAATATACAAAACTCTTGAATCACTGGTACAAATGTTATCAAACCAATGGTCAATATTGTAATTTCCGTAAGTAGTGTTTTTGTAATCGACCATCCTTCTTTGCTGAGCCCTTGTGCGACACGAATTTTCACATCAAATTTCTCATCGGTGGACACAACACTTTTTGTGATGACCAGCACATTTTCCAATCCAAACAACATTATCAGATACGGTAGTACGTCACGAGATTGCATGCTTATTGTTAATCCAAAGAAGAAATATAATCCCAATGCCATCATCAAACTGCTCAACACTGTTACTACCTATTAGAATAAAGGTTGATCAGAAGAAAAGAATGACAAAAATGGAATCAATAGGTAATGAAATAGAATGGAAAATGAAATTATAAAAGAAAGTATATAGTTTAAGCGCAAAATCAATGACCACAACAACATTGCTTAAATTTGAGATTTGGTAGTAGTAGTAGTAGTAGTAGTGTTGAGATCGTTGATCACTGTGAAAAGAGAAAAAAAATGCCATTATTTCCAGTACTTGTTAGCATCGTACTACGTCTTGCGAAAATTTGATTCAGTGTCATCACCACGGTGAATATTTCTTGGTTTTTATTCGTTGTTTCACCTCGTTTTGCTCTCATTTGATTTTGGTGTTTCAATAGTTTTTTTGCCGAAGTTTGACGAGTTTTTTCTGTTGAACGTCGTTTCGTCTTCTGTCAACTAAAAAAATTTCGTCGAGTTTAACCGAACAATAAATATTTTAAAACTTAACTGTATCAAAAGATCAAAAAGACAATTGTTTTAAAATAAAGTATACGTCCGAGCATTTCAATTGTTGTTCACAGTCTGCGTCTGCGTGTCTCACTTTGAATCGACTTGCTATGGCTACTAGCACTGTAATTCTAGTTTCATGTTTGCACATGCCCAAAGCCGGTAATGGTATGTTGTTTTGCTCGATTCGGAAAACAATCGAACGTATTGTTAGCACTATTGCGTAGTGATAGCATTCATTATGCCTTGGCGAGTGTGTTCCATTTTGTTTGTTAACATTTTAATCCTTTTCAATCCTGCAATTCAAACGCAGTTTTGTGGTTCTTCGTAGTGACAAACTGTATAAATTTTCTTTTCACTGACTGGCTAAAATAATATAGATACAAATTTATCAAACATCTTCACTTATTATTCAAATCTACTCACCAAAATATGTGTGTCTCTCTCTCTTTGTGTGTGTTACTGCTGTTATATGTCCGTCCATTCGCTGCACAATGTTGTACACTTGTACACACATGACCCCTTGGTCATCTCTCTACTACCAATTCTCAAATATTTGTCAGCAATGTCTTTGCTGTTGCGATTGTTTGTGGTAAAACTATATAGTTTCTTACATTCTAATGGTTTCCCAATCATCTCTCACTCACTCAGTCATTCACATACATTTCTGTTTCCATCATCATCATCGCATCGTCATCGTCATTTGAAAAATCTCATTGTACATATTATAGAATTAATGTGAATGATGATAATGGAAAATGAATCGAAGGAATGAATCAGGAATCTTAGAGTAATGGAATAGTAATTTTTAAGTAAGTATGCCTGGGTTATTACCGCACTCACTGCCAACACGAAACGTGATTTGAACACATCAATTTTTCGTACAGAAAAATAGACATACATAAAAACAAGCAAAAAAGCGATACACATTGGTAGACATTCAACAACATTAAATTCACCGGGATAGTATATGTATGTGATTGCTTCACGGTATGTTGATTTTGCCACATTTTCTTGATGCAATGGATATGCTTGCATCAATTTCTGCTTCAACGATTCTATAAAAATCGGATCATTTTTTTCCAATACCAATGTAATTGCGTACTGAATTATTCTTGGCCGTACTCGTATTGGGTATCTTTTAACACCCGTATCACGCAAAAGCATACCAAAGAGCATTTCTGCTATTGATACCTTTGACTTTTGTAAATTCTGAAAATAAATGATGATAACATTAGAATAAAAACCACAAAATAAAAACAACAACACCAAAAAATATGTCAAACGAACTTACATGATGATGAAAAATCGTTGATAGAAGGTTTGTGTCTTTTTTAAAGTTTTGTGCATTTTGTTGCCATAAATTTGCCGGAGATAGGATCAGACAATTGTATTCGGGAAATACCGATGAATATTTTGTGAACATTTTTACATTTTCCACATGCAAACAGATGTTGGCCAAATTTGTTTTGCTCGTTTCATCTTCATGATTTCGAACGATTTCCAATAGTTTGAAAATTTCATGTAATGGACCTCGATACGCATCCGTAAGCAATAGATTTTTTCGCCATGGCAATACACTCGATCGAATCACAATTTGTTGAATATAGACAAATGGATCGCTATTCGCCCATGGAAATGGAGGTTGTTCATACGATGCATTGCTGGTGGAGGTGGATCCTATCGGAACGCTGGAACTGGAATTTATTAAAATCGTTGGTGATTTTATGGTTGCTTGTTCTTCGTACGGTAGAATGACTTTGGTCGGAATCGTTCCGGGCAATGGAATATTCAATAATGGATAGCTAGTTGACAAAATAAAAAACCGAAATTTTCATTATTTTCGTTGAAGCAGTACATTAAATTTCTATTTGTCACTTACCATGAAAATATAACCATAAAAATTGCCAAACTGGACGCACAGGTGGGATAACTCGACAGAAACAAGCCATGCTTGTAGTACCATTGAGCGACACGGGATGGAAGCTCACTTTTTGTTTCCTTTACATGATGGCTTTTATTAATTTGAGACATTTTTACCGTAATGGCGATTTGTTTGTCCACCAATCAAATTTTGCTGAACAAAAGAAAAAAATCAACTATTCTGGTGAAAAACACTTCATCGAGAATTCACTTGGGACTTAAATAATTATGGCCGTTGTTCGTTATTGAATTGAAATGAAAAATGTTTCGTTGTGAAACTAATAAATACAATAAACAAATAACTGAAATCAAATGCATACGGCATGTAGAATTTTTTTAAAATTTGTTTATACTTCTTCTCATCAGATGTTTTGATTTAATTGTTTTGTTGATTTAGATTCGATATGCGGATGGAACTGACACATCTTCCAATCGTATTGTATGATTTTCTGTCCGCTTTTTATTTAATTTCTTTTTAATTTTCATTATTTCAAATCGAAACAACGATTTTAATATTCACACAACTTTGATGTCAATCGTCGAACGTGCACTATTTATGTTTATTTTGCTTTTTTTTTATCGGAATTTTTCACTTTGACGTAAAACCATATATATAAAAGTCACTTGGCTTTTGGCAAATATTGTTCTTTTTTAAATTGTTCAAATTGCCAATGCTCGAATACAGCATGTTTCATATACGAATTACCTAATATAATGTTTCTACAATGTCGGTAAATGATGTCAAATTGTTTTTGGCGCTAGTTTTTGTTTGTCAATTTAACATTATTTAGTGATTTTTATTTTTATGTTACAATAAATCAACAACACGAAATTATTTTCTTTTGTGTGCATACAAACGATTATACGAAGCATCGATCAACGAGATTGAAGTCGTAATATAATAAATGGTTTTTGATTACGCCGTACTCATAAAGCAATGTGCGAATGCAAGATCATACGAACATCGAAACATTAGTCATTCAATAATCATATGTTTACTTTTTGCACACAAAAAAATTAAATTCGGCCCAACGACCCACAGGCCAATTTTTTTTCAATCGGCGGTTTCGCACAGTTCGATTCACAACACTTAAAATATATGTGTATATACTTTTTCTGTCATTCAAATCGCTATGGCCAATTCTTGTCGAGTTTTTTTTCACCTTCTCTGATTTTTTTACTTTGTATGTTTGTGTTGCTATTCAAATTGGTGATATCGATACAAGTACATACGCACTCGTTCAAATTTGCGCTTCAAAAGCAGCACACATCGTTGTTTTAGCACTTTTCTATAGTCTATCGCGTTTATTTACCAGTTAATTGCAAAGACAGTGTGAATTTATTGAAAATGCGTCTTGTTCATATTTTCACCACTTTCTAGCGCGCGCTCTTCCTTTCTCCTTTGTTCTTCTTTGATGTGTAGCTTTCTTTCTTTCCTCGTCTAACACGTTTTACAATCGTTGGTGTTTGTGTGATTTTTTTTCGTTTTATAATTTAAATGAGTTCGACTTTAATGAATTTGTTATTAGAAACGAACTACATACATATAACTTATTTTTACAATGTGTTCACTGACATATGTGCTAAGTGCTATTATTGGCGCCTTTTGACTTATTATTACAGTAAACCAACATGTGCAAAATTGCGATGTTATGTACGGTTTCCATGCATGATTACTGGCTCACTATTTTGATTTTTTACTTATTTATCGTTCGTAATCTCAAGAGTCGTCACAAAAAAAATTGGTATTTTTTCAATTGAAACGTTTCAATTAAATAATGGTTGAACCAATGGAATTTTAGCTAAATATATACGCAGAAGATACAAACAAATGTATTGTATATGTGCATGTAAACCGTGCATTATGTTTTTGTTTGTGTTATGTCAAATTGACAGATGATATGTTATGAACAATGATTTTAACATTTCAATGATGTCATTTCTGAGTAATCGAACAATCATAAGAGATGTAAATAAACTGAACGGTATTGGAACATTGTTCGACTTTACTTAGCTTCTCAACATCAACCTAAGAAAAATACCTCAATTGTTGTACATTCACTTGAGTTTATAAAAAAAAAAATTTGCTGTTGTAGAAAAAAATACATTTGCATTCATAGTATTCAATTGTATTATAATTTAGTCGTTTGCCATTTGTATGTAGACATAATGAAATCGATTCATTTTGAATCGACACATTAACAATTTTATTTTAAACAAATTATTCAATTAATTATTTCGAAAATTTGTATATTAGTTGAAATTATTCAAAATGTCCGAAAAAGAGCTTATTCATAATATATTAAGCTCAGCGCTCGACGCTGATGAAAGTGGTGATAAAGAAAAAGCGGTTGAACTGTACACAAAGGCAGTGGAATTTGTATTGAAAATAAGTGATCTGGCATTGCGTGAACGTTTGAACAAATATGCGGTACAAGCACTTGATCGTGCTGAAGAATTGCGTGGTATTTCATTGCCGTCAGACAAATCACAAGCTGCATCATCTGTTGATGAAGGTCATGCCAGCCATCAACGCGTACAGAGTAATTTTTCTTTAAATTTGTTTCAAGTATCGATATGTGTTTAACTGATTATATTTTAGGTACAAACATTGCACGAACGGAAATAGATAAGCCCGTACCGAAACCGAGACTTTCAGGCACTTCATCGGGATATACGGAAGAAGAGAAACGAGTGCTGAATCATACATCGAACATAAATGAGAATATTTTTGTGCCTTTCATGGATGTTGATTTGAGAGATCGATTCATATTCTCTATACCATTCACTGATAAAGTAAAGTCTCTTATAAATGATAAAATAACTAGCAACCGATTTGCAGAGCTGTTATTGGCACCTGAAATTTGCGGTCACTCACTTGGGTAGTAACTTAAATGGGAACCTATGTGAAAATTTGTGTAGAGATTGATGAAAACAGTGAACCTTTGGTTGTGTTTTCATCTAAGGCTCCGTACCGCTCCGCACATCTCTGCGTTCACATTTAAACCATTTGGGTAATGCACGCAATAATTTTCCAATATAAGAGAGTGCAGCAGTTACAAGAAAAGTGTCAGCATCCGGGTGGTGCCTATAATATCTCTGCCATTTAGAATATACAATGAAATTGATTTTTGTCTTTTAAGGATGGATATTTAGCGTTGGCACCAAAGCAAAGGCGTGACTTCATTGAATGGCGTCGTGTTAGCGAACTATGTGAAAATCCCAATTTAATTGTTGGCAAATTTGTAGATTATCATAGCATCAAACAAACTGTGATATCCGATTGTAGTTTTGTGGCTTCGTTGGCTGTGTCTGCATTGTACGAGAAGCGCTTCGGAAAGGCTTTGGTAACATCCATAATTTATCCAAGAAATTCGAAAAATGAACCAATTTACAATTCAAGTGGCAAATATTCGATTAAACTGCATATCAATGGCATTCAACGGAAGGTTATTATCGATGATTATTTGCCGATTGGCCGATACAATCAACTGCTGTGCTCTTATTCGAATAATAAAAACGAATTTTGGGTATCATTATTGGAGAAAGCGTACATGAAAGTGATGGGTGGCTATGATTTTCCTGGATCTAACAGTGTAAGCGCTATGAATCAAAAATCAAATTATTTTCATAAATTCTTATTTGCTTTTTGTCTTGGCCACATCAGAATATAGATTTGCATGCATTAACTGGTTGGATTCCAGAGCGTATTGCAATTCGTATGAAAGATGAGACTTTCAATGTGGATGCCGCTTTTGATCGGTTGGAAACAGCACTGTCACATGGAAGGTGCTTGATTACAGTTGCCACTGGTGAATTAACTGACGATCAAGCTGAACGCACTGGTTTAGTTCCAGCACATGCGTACGCTGTTTTAAATTTGAAAGAAATCAATGTAAGTCACAAAAATGTACACATTATCTAAAATCAGTTGCATATTTTGAAATGTCATTTATAAAATAGGGAATCAAACTTCTTCAATTGAAAAACCCTTGGTCACATCTACGTTGGAAGGGTAATTATTCCGAATTGGATTCAGTACACTGGACGCCAGAACTTCAAGAAACATTAAACTACAATCCAAAATTGGCCGAGGTTCGAATTATCATATTACTTGAGATATGTTGATTAATTTTTCCCAAAACAATTACAGCAATACGACAATGGTATTTTTTGGATCGATTATCCATCAATTTTGAATTTCTTCGATGTATTCTATGTGAATTGGGATCCAAATTTATTTCAACACACATATTGTATACATTCATCATGGTCGGCTGGTGTAGGTCCGACCAAAGATGCATACACAATCGGTGATAATCCACAATTTTGCCTACGCGTTGCGCCTGGCCAGGGCTCAGTTTGGGTTTTATTAACCAGACACATTACTTCAATCGAAGATTTTCGAGAAAATCATGAATACATCACACTGTTAGTATATCAAAATGGTGGAAAACGAATTTATTATCCATGTAAGTACAGATTATTACAGTCTCTGTCTTCTTTCGTACAGAAAGTTCTCTCATTTCTCTCATTTTCAGATGACCCTCCTCCATTTATAGATGGCATAAGAATTAATAGCCCACATTATCTACAAAAAATTCGCCTTGATCCGAACGAAGCAAAAAGGTATGGCAAATTAGTCGTTAATGTTTAATGCTATTTAATGTATTTTTCTTCACAAAATTACAGTTACACGTTAGTTGTGTCTCAATACGAAAAAACAACAACAATTTACTACACACTTCGAGCATATTCACGTAATCCGTTTGAATTCAAGCCTATAGGCCAACAAACAAGTTAGTAACGTTTTTTATCAATTTTAACGTTGAAAAATGTAACGCTTTTACCCAGCGATACGAACCGAAAACAAACCATTTTTTTTTGGTTTCACTTGAACTTGGTTTATACTGCAAATAGTAGTCTGCGATGAGCTGTACTGTGTGCATAGCAGCAACGTTGTACACTCATACATTCAAAGCATTGTCATTCACGTATACATAGCGTGAATGTATGTTCGCCATATAAACCATTTTCGGAACGTCCCGCTTGCTCCGTTTCGTTCAATACACAAATGAAACCAATTCGAGATACCGCTCCGAAACCGGTTTGCATCGCTGCTTTTACCCAAATTGGAGGTGAAATTGACCAAAGTTTTACCCGATTTCATCGTCGAATTAGGATGAAATTCAGGTGATATTTAACTGTGCGCCACGCCCTTATTAAATTTATTTTTATTGAATAATATTACTCGTAAAATATTTGCATATGAATCAACATCCATATTGATGTAAAAATCATATAAAATTTTCTTTTAATTTTTGTATGCGTATATGTAAACATGTCGGTAAGTCCATCAACAATACCTCAGCAATGTGAAAACACAGTTGACCACACGTTGTGAGAAGGGATTGGCGTACTTCTTGCAAATGAAGTGCTACCAATTCAATCAGGAACCATACAGATTATTCAAATTTGATCAAATCGACATTCGAAACGCAATCATTCACTGGAGTGAAGGTGATCCAGTTCGAAAATCGAAAATGAATGAGCTGTTTGTTGCGGTGAAAGAACGTTGTTTACCATCATTTGGCGAATATCTCATCGAGAAAAAGTGGTTTTCATTTTTCCATCCAAATACAACGTGAAATTAGTGAGTTCAAGGAAGAACATCGAAAGCTGGTGCATGTTTGGCTGCGACACAAGAAAAATCCATCGTTGTGCGAAAAACCGACGCAATGACTGCCGCCAAAGATTGGCAATTTCACCGATGTACCGCTATGTGATAATAAACTCAAACACATCAAATTCGATCATAAGGAATTGTTAGCACTATTGGCTCGATGGAAAGTGATTCCAGAAAAATTGGGTGGCAAAGATGATGGAGGTAATTTTGTATATAGCAAAAATTATTTTGAAGAATACCCATACGACGCTTGGAATATTTTATACGACATGAAGAAAATAAATGAACTCAAAAGACCAAACCAACAATTTCACCGTATTCGAATCACCAAAAACGTGAGAAGACCGAATTCAATCGCGAACGAATCAAACAAAAACTTAAAGCCGGTGATTACACGTATATCATCCCACTTGATCCCGGCGTGAACACATACTATGCTGGATTTCGTCGGAAAATTGAAACTTGTGTCGAAGTGAGTTGATTTAATAATTTTTTTTATTAACATTCTATAATTTTCTCGATTCAATGTATTGATTGTTTTTATTTTTAATGTAATGATTGTTTTTATTTTGGTTTCATTAAATGAAAACATCAAAATATCACCGAAACAGTGCCCGACAAGATATTCGGGACAAAAAAGCGAAGCGCATGACAGCAACATTCACGAAGATGGAACAGTCCGATCGCGAGGAAAACTATCTATCAATACCATCACCACGCGGAAACGGCTGGATATTAGGGTGGAACATTTTTGGCATAATTTTATGGCCACTTGGAAAAACATGTCTTATAGTCCCCAGATTCAAGATATGAAGGAGTTTTCAACTTTCGGTTCCATATAAGACAGCGACTTGAAAGGAATGGAGGTACATTATACTGGAAAATTATGAAAAATTGCAGTGACCCAATCACCATGAAAACTTTTGAAACTTATTTTCTGACCAAAATAAGTAATATCACCAAGTTTCATGAAATTTAAACCAAAAATAAAGATGCCTCCTTAACTACTTTTTTTGGTTGACATTTCATGAAACTTGGTGATATTACTTATTTCAGTGCTTATAAAACGCACGATCAATGCGATACGTAACTCAATGTGCTGAGTTTTCGAATGTACGGTGCGCTTGTCCACTCACCGAACAAGTGCGAGAGCAACTCACTACTCGCTCAAGTCACATTATGAGTGAGCAAAATCTCGCTCGCACCACTTATACATTTACTTAAAAATAAACATAAAAAACATTATACAAAATGAAGGATATGAGGGAATTTTTTTTCGTCTTTTTGACTCTCTTTTTGCTGTTACTAGGCATGTTGAAAAAAAATATTGAATTTTTTTCCGTCTTTCGACCGTCTTTCTGGTACTACATGGCAAGCTTTTATGAAACTCTCGGAGACTCGTTACAATGCAAAAAAATATTGAATTTTTTTTCTAGCATTGTGCTAGCAAAAATACGAAAAAAAAATTCACTTTTTTGTGCACTAACATATGTTCATAAAGTTTTGGCAGTAAATTCAGGCGTTTATTGCGCCACATAAACATAATCAAAAATATCAACCCTAGGGGCTTAATACGGCAAAAAAATTCACAGGAATTCACGTAAATTCACACTTTTGAATCGAGTGGTTATTGATGAGTTCGGTGAATTCGTGTGAATAGAATGAAATGTGTCAAATTAATAAAGTGAGGTTATGATAACCGCAACATCTTTTAATTTATTATTTTTTCAATATTTTCGATTGTTTTCGATAGAAAATCGCTCAAAACTGAAAATAAAATTAATTTTTATTAAAAAAATATAAAAAACATTTACAATTTTGTTACACAAAATATAAATATTGCAGTAATTACCAGCAGAAACTATTCACCACTATCTCACATATTTGAATGAAATCGCCGTAGATTTCACCGGAATTCATTCGTTTGCAGAAAAATTCAGTTAATTTAGATATTATTATAGAATTCAGTCGTTGAAAATTTTGAATTAAGCCCCTAGTATCAACCAATGCACACGGCACGTTTATCAGTACCTCGGGACTACTATCAAACTCATTCGATGAAATACATCCATTCGCGGAGACGTACAAATTGGATTTACGAAAAAGTGTCTCAAATGGTTGTGGCGGCTAAGTTCAAAACAAATTTCGCATGTGTCTAAAGATGAACCCATCTGCCTACGAACCATATATTGTGTTTCATGGACTTAGTATGAAGACAAAGATTCTAGAGAAAGCAAAAAGTACGGTCGTATTCCCTATTTAAATGCTCCAACCCTCCAAAATTGTCATCAAGTACCGAAAACCGGGTTGGTCAAGCAAAAATTCGTTTTTAGTGATTTTTATGGTTACAGCACATCAAAATTTGAACCAAAACAATAGATTTAGACCCGGTCATTAGAAATCAGCAAAATAAGTAATGAAAAAATTCAATAGGGTGTCAAAAATTGGGTATTTACTTCACCTCATAGCATTTTGCACTGAAAAATTCATCATTTTGGACAGTGAAACATTCATCGCTATGTCGAACCACGAATCAAGTGCAAGTGGTTTCTTTTGCATTGATTATGTTAGGGCACTACTATATAAGGCTAGAGACGTCGACAAACCGAACTTTGATAAAGGCGTGTTTGTATGGTAGGATCTTCTTTGGAAGGTGTTTTAGAGCCAATATTCGAGAATTTGGTGCTGAAACGTAAGGTAAAACCTCCATTACATGCTCCATTATCAACCAATTGTTGTTGAAATCGATAGAATTCATTGAGAACTATCTGATTTAACACAAAATTTTGGTTTGCAAGCAGAAAAAACCACAACTATCTGTTTAACTTCACAAAAAGACACCAAATTAATTATTTCTCGTCTGTTTTTGGATGTAAGTTATGGGCGAAGGTCCAAAATACTTGAAACAAGCAACAATTAGCGGGAAGGTTCGAGAGAAAGTTGAAAGAAATCGACATATTGGTCCGCCAAAGCATGATTTTGAAGGTTCGACGCATACTGAGAAAAATCGAAGACAATGGCCCGTAAGGTGAATGCGCTATTCGTAGCCCATTTAATGAAGGTTTATACCAATAAAAAAGAATTTAATATTGTATGTTTGTTGTTCAAATGGCGAACATCTGAATTTACTGTCAAGACTTTATGGACATATGTTATATCGAGTCTCCGAGAGTTCCATATAAACATGCCTAGTAACAGCAAAAATAGACTCGAAAAGACGAAAAAAAATTCGACTTGAGCGAGTAGCTACTAGCTACAGTGAATCTAATATTTTTGGTAGACAAAATTTTGCATGACACACTCCACTCACACGCCATTCGTATATGAATCCTATGTTAGTGGAGAGTTTCTCTGCTTACTTTGCTTGTTATTTTGTCTATCAAAAAAATTAGATTCACTGTACTCACTCAGTTTTCTAGTTGAGTGTTGTTTGCAACTCACATAAGCGACTCAGTGACGTGTAGCGCTCACTATACATTGAGTTATATGCTGCTCCACGAGAATGCTCGGTGAGATGCGGTAGCACTGATTTATTTTGGTCAGAAAATAAGATTCACAAGTTTTCATGGTGTTTTTTTTTTCTGCAATTTTTCATGATTTTCTAGTATAATGTACCTCCATTCCTTTCAAGTTGCTGTCTTATATGGAACCGTAAGTGGAAAATTCCTTCATATCTTGAATCTGGGGACTATAAGACATGTTTTCTCAAGTGGCCATCAAGATATGCCTCGAAATTCGAAAAAAATGTTCCACCCTGGATATACTATCTTGATGATCGATTGAAAATGATGGAGGATGGATTGGTGGCATATGCTCGGCAACAATTTGCACGGCTATCGTTGGACAAGTAAGACCAAACGCTGCCCGGGAACACGAAGTCTTGAAAACAGCGTCAAAAAACTACATCATTCAGATGTCATTACCGCCGCTAATTGTGTCAAAAAAGGGCTCACGACGCAAAACATTGGACCGTTGTGTGAAAAAGTTGATCGATAGAGGTCTAGTAAATCAAGAAAAAAGAATTCAAAGCAGAGCGATTAGTGTCACCCAAAATGTACTATACAGTGAATCTAATTTTTTTGATAGACAAAATAACAATCAAAGTAAGCAGAGAAACTCTCCATTGACATAGGATTTATATACGAATGGCGTGTGAGTGGAGTGTGCCATGCTAAATTTTGTCTACCAAAAATATTAGACTCAGTGTATATTGGAAAAATTGACCGCTAAACTCTGTAAATGCACTTCAAATGGGAGAAGATGCTGCGAATTGAAAACCAATGATTATCATCAACAACAACAGCCGGAACAAGAACATGAATACCGAGAGTACTGTTGGCTACGAACGTTCGTTCGTTCGTTCGTAGGCAATAGAAATAACATTTTGGTTCGTTCGTAGAAATTTAAAAATTAAATTGTGTTCGTTCTTTCGTTCGTTCGTAGGAATTGAAAAAAAATGTGTTCGTTCGTTCGTTCGTAGATTTTGAAAAATAAAAATTTCGTTCGTTCGTTTGTTCGTTCGTTCGTAGCGATTTTTTATTTCAAATTTTCTCAATATTTGAAATATAGATCTGACAAACCCGAGATGTTAATAGAATTGTATTATGAATGATGATATTTTATTAGGATGCTATTCACTATTAAGACCAATCATAATACTCATATCAACATGAATATTATTTATTAAGATCGATCATAATACGGCGTATTACAATGAGTATCAAGTATTATAATACCGAAGTTAATACCATTTGCAATTTTGCACAGAAAATACAAGTGTGAGTTGTGTGTTAATAGAATGTCGATTGTAAACAAGTATGAATGCAAGGGTGAACGAGACAGCATGAAAAAAAGATTTGCCAAGCACGATTTGGGTGATAGAGATGATACATTTTTACGTTCTGTTCACAATACATGATAAATATGACTCAGCTGTTTTCGAGAATTGTTTTGTGCTCGATACCGAGAGTTTCATATAAGGTTGCCATTTAGCAGCCAAATAACACCCATTAAATAATATGCGAATGGAAATCGTGATTGAGATAATAAGAAATGCGATTTTTTTTCATTCTGATCGGACCAGGTAGTACAGAAAATTGAGCAGTATTTGAAAAACGAAAAAAAAATCTTGAGATTGTTTACCATCTATATTATTGGATTATTGGATTAAAACGGGGAGTGTCCTATTTAAACAGTAAATTTTAATATAGTTACTCGTTGCTCAAGTTTCATAACTTATTGCAAGACGCCCGTGTGTGTATTGAATACACGAGAATAGTCTTTTATCCAAAAATGTTTCTAAGGCATGGATTTTCATCGCATGCCCGTTTGAAAAACGTTACCAATTTGAATACATTCGGTGCATGAATCAAAGGGTAGGATCGCCAGCCCGTGAAGTCAGCCCGTATAGTATCCAACATTGGACAGCAGTGGTTTCCCCTTCTCCACCACACAGTCTACAGTCCGGGTCATCTCTGAGATTTAGATTTCTCATATGAGAATTGACCCTGGCGTGCCCGGTCAGTAAACCAATTACCATCCGGAGGTCTTCCTTAGGTAATTTGGCTAATTCCATCGTGAGTTTTGAACATGTGAATTGAACGAAGTGTTTCGTTTGCTCACATGAGAACGTACCCTGCCAATTTGGGCGGGATCTGTTGCTGAGCCAAGTAGCTAATCGGTACTTGACTCGTGAATATTCAATTGGTATGTGTGGTTCTGGACCCTCTATTGATCCGTGTGCAGCCAATTTTGCCGCCCCATCTGCCAGGTCATGCCCCCGAATACCAGTATGAGATTTGATCTAAACCACTCTAAGGTTGTTCGTTTCAGAAATGCACTGGAGTGCCTCGTAACAGTTCATAGCCAAGCCATTTTGCATCTTAATATTCTTAAGATCAGTTATGGCTCCAAGACTATCTGTGAAGATAGCTATATTTCCCCGTATTGGGTCCCCCAGTATTTTGTATGCACAATGAATAATTCCAGATATTTCCTCCTGTTTGACTGTTGTTGTTTGTCCCAGGGAAATGAATAGGTAAGGTTCTCTGTTTCACTACCTGTTTCTCTGACAGAACCATCAGCGAAAAAGGAGTTTTGTGCCCATTGTTTTTGCTGGAAGAATTCATTGAGACTTTTTGTTATAATAATCTCGAAACTCCTATCGAAATTGTAGGAGGTCGTAATTAGTTTGTCAGAAGGAGCCCCTAAAATTTTGTCAATATTGAAAAGATTTGTTAGGGCATCATCATGCAAATTTCTAGAACTTGTCCTAGTCTTTATTTCCATTCTCAATCTATAGGCCGTTTTCATTGCTTCAGACTCTATGAAGTCTTCCAGCCTTGGTAGACCCAAGAGAACGTCAAGAGAAGATTGGGATGGGCAATGGCCTAAATGAAATGTGCGGATAAAATTAGTTATAGTTGGCCATACATTTGAGTGCGAATTTGGCATGCTGTTTCCGAATTTCGAGGTTTCAGGCCGAAAAAATCATACCTTGAGGGGATATGACCCCCCGACCCCCCTGGGGGTGGGAGAACTTGGAGGGCAGGGGTCCTAAAAAATTTCTCTCGTCATTCTGAACAACTTTGTAGTACAATATTTTTTGATCCGATGAATTTTTGACAATGGGGGGTGCCCCCCTGCCCTTACTAGCCCATTAGCGCACCCTTTATTTTCACAAACTTATTTTTTCGGCACTTTATGTCGATCTGTATAGGTGAAATTGATAACTTTTTGTGACACTTTGGGTACTTTACTGGTAAGTAGTCTTCTGGATTCCTTTCTTAGCCTTTTTAGGTCCGTATTCCACCAATAATTGTTCTTTATCTTAATTTCACGCTCAGGGCATGAAATATGGTACGAAGTCTTCAAAAGATCTGTGAGACTTTCAGTTGCTTGGTCTAAACGATCCCTTGTAGAGATGTCCAGACAAAGTCTTCTGAGTGCTGTAGACCCTTTTCTTAATTCGTTTCTAAGTAACTCCCAGTTTGTATTTCTAGGGTTTGTGAATTTATTCTGTGCTGGGCGCGCACATAATAGTTGGAAGCGAATCTCTCTGTGGTCAGTGAGTCTATCTTCCTTTGAAACATGCCAGTTCTTCACGAAATGCGAGAATTTAGCAGATATCAAAGTTATGTCTAAGACTTCCGACCTGTTTCTGGTAACAAACATTGGTTGCATACCTCTGTTTAAGATGAGCAGGTCAGTCGTTGCAACATATTCGAGAAGTAACTCACCTCTACGGCATTTGCATCACCCCCCAATATTATTGGAAGTGATCGGTTAATAGAATAATCTCAATAGTACTGCCCTTCACTTGACCAGTTTCACTGCTGTGGTGTCCCGTGAACTGAACTGTGGCAAAAGTGTCAAGCTCAGTTCCTTGGAAGCAACGATACATGATCTATTGGGCCCGTTCGACTGGTTCAAATACAATAAATTCATATTTTCGGTGTCAAAGCCACATATTTTGTTCTTGACAACCCAGGGCTCTTGAATAAAAAAGACGGAGTTTTGTTTTTTTGTTTGCATATCACATATTGACTTACACACAAGTGCAGTCACTGCCTTGCTTTTATGCAAATTTATTTGATGTATGCTAATCCATGCCAGCGCGTTCAATTGATTTGAGTTGCTGGCTGTAGATACAGCGTGTGTGGATGAACTGTTATTTGTATTAGCCATGGCTATATCAAACTACAATTCACGGAGGAAGAGCAGCAGAAAGCTTCGGGTATCAGATGCATCAGTCGATGCCTCTGGATTCCCGTTGATCTTCCGCATCTCCCCCAGTATCCATGGCCTCTGGGCCATGTAAAGTATTGGATGCGGTGTCCGATAGGGCAGTAGTCTCTGCAGATGTCTCCGCTTGTTCCTGACCGCCCATTTCAGATACCTCATTCAAGAGAGTGTCAGAAGGTTTCCGTTCAACCACAGTCACATCAACGTTCCTATATAAATCGTCACGTTGTGCTTCAAGGTCTTCCGCCTCTTCTGTATAGGTTTCGGAATCAGATTCTGATGAAACCACTACCTCGTCCATGTTTTCAGTCCCTTTCTTTTCAGCAGGGTCTGATTTTTTGGAACGAGTGATTTCATATAGGCGGGTTTTAGACATCCCCACCTTGAAATCTGGGCCTTTCTCGAGGAGAACGGCCCGGTCCCGAAGTCTGACACTGACAGTGAACTGAGTGCCATTTGCCTCTTTTTTGGAGTTCAAGAGTTTGAATGAGATTGATGCGAGGGGGGATTTGCTGATTTCAACAAGATCTCCGCATCTTCCCAATGTTCAAGCTGCTTGAAAAAACCAGTGAAAAGTGGATACCACTTACTGAATTCACAGATAATAAGAAGAAGTTCCAGCTTGGTAGCCAGTCTTCCAGCCACGCCCATTAACCATTCACTGGAGCGATTGTCATCACACACAATCTTGACAACTCCACTTGTGCTCCTCAATATCTTCGTGAACAAGTCATGGGATATTTCAGACAAACTGACCTGACCGACGGAATGTACAACCGCCATCTCCAAGGAAGATCCGACCAGGGCCTAGGCATAGGTGGGTTTCCAACCGCTTGTGAGCATTCAGCTCCGGCGGAGTGCCCTCCTGCGGGCGAGGACGCTTTTTCGATGCAGACGATGGGTCTGGCAGGGACTGTTGTTGCACCCTACCCAGAGCCCGTGATGTACCAACAGATGGTCCAGCTCTGGTAGGAGTGGACGACGATTGTGTAGTCCCACTTAGCTCTGTCATCGAATTCGAACGAAGGCCGGTAGTCACAGTGGATTTCTCCATGTTTTCTCGGGCTTTATTACGTACACGACGTTCTCGTCGTATTATTGTTGCTGAATGGCTTTCAGCGGGTGTTTTGACACCCTTCTTCTTCTTCTTCTTATTCTTCTTTTTACCACCATCTCCAAGGGTTTTACCCAAGCTACCAGGAAGGTCCTGACCGCTGATTGCCGATGAAGATGCTGGTGGCTGGTTTATGAGAGTTTCTTCCATCACCTCAGACCCAGTGGCCTCCGAGCTCCCCGGTGTGACCAGGTTTCTGGTGGCCTTAGGGTCTGTAAGTGATGAGGAGGAACCCCCACCCACTCCAGAAGAAGAAGAGGACGTCGTTAAAACCTGTGCCTGGGAAGCACTGGCTCCAGACTTAGACAGGGCAGACCCTAATGGACGTTCTTTCGAACCTTGCCCGTGTCCGCCCTTTTTCTTGGTCATATTTGGTTCCATTACTTTAAATTTGAATCAAATTGAAACAAAATCCCAGGTAAAAGAACGAAAATTAAATTGAAAATGTAAATTATTAAGAAAAAAAACTAAAATTCAAAGAAAAATTCGAAAATCTATTTTCAATACCGAATTATCAAGGAATTCTGGTCAAAATATTCGGAGAAATGCAAAAAAAATACTTCAGTTTCAAATAAAACCAAAAAAATATTCTAAAATCCCGAAAATAGAAATCAAGATTTAAAGGAATTTAGAAAAATATTTAAATTTATTTTCAAACCCGATGTTATGGTGGGAAATATTTAAAATTCCGAAAAAACGAAAATAAATAAATAAAAATCTTCCAGGGGAGATTTAGGTTTAATTATTATTCCAAAATCTATATATATAAAAGCGAATGTATGTATGTATGTATGAGTGTCTGTGTGTTCCGGGTTGGCGTCCAAACGCCTCAACCGATCCGGGTAAGAGTGGTACCGTTGGAAAGGTCTTGGCCCGGCGGTGAACATAGGCACCATCATGGTCGGCCATCGTGGTCTAACACGGCCATTATGGCCAAAAAACCGTATTTTCACCGTTATTTTGCACATTTTATTGTCAAAAAGGCGAGAATGGACCGTGGTAAGCTGTGGTGGCCATGATGACCGACCATGATGGACCGTGGTAAATGGTTTAAAATGAAAAAATTTGACGATTAAGCGATTTTAACATCATTTAGTTCGTACATCACGGTCCATCGTGGCTTAAGACCATTTAACACGGTTACTGATATCGGACATCATGCTCCATCGTGGTCTAACATCATTTAACACGATCATAAAATTTGACGATCATGGTAAAAAGTGTCAAAACATGATTTAACATGGTTTACGGGGTCGCCTATCATGGTAAAAAATTATCAAAACTTGATTTACCATGTATTTCGAGGTCGACCATCATGGTAAAAAGTGTCAAAACATGATTTAACATGGTTTACGGGGTCGGTCATCATGGTAAACACTCTTAAAACATGATTTACCATGGATTTAGAGGTTGATGATCATGGTAAAAAGTGTCAAAACATGGTTTACGGGGTCGGCCATCATGGTAAAAAATGTCAAAACTTGATTTACCATGTATTTCGAGGTCGACCATCATGGTAAAAAGTGTCAAAACATGATTTAACATGGTTTACGGGGTCGACCATCATGGTAAAAACTGTTAAAACATGATTTACCATGGATTTTGAGGTCGATCATCATGGTAAAAATGTCAAAACATGATTTAATATGGTTTACGGAATCGGCTATCATGGTAAAAATGTTAAAAATACGTGAAATATTAACAACATGACCGAGTTTAACCATGATGGACTGTGTTAAACCGTGGAAAACGGCTTAAAAACCATAATAATTAATGGGCCTGATAATACTTTTGAAATTTTTCAAGATATGTAAAAAAAATATAAAAGTATCGGAAGAAACTAGTATGCCGAGGCGAGCGAAGCGAGTCGAAGGCATGCTAGTATTTAAATATTAAGAAAATCAATCAAAATTCCCTAAGAAAATTCCATATTAAATCTCGATACTTAATGGGTTAACTATCTGATTAAAACAGACCATAAAAGGTTAACACCAATTCGTGTTTTGAAAGCGATCGCTATTTACCAACAGATGGTGCCTAACGTCAAATGGTTGAAAAATGAATCACTTACAGAAAGTCGACACGAAACCAAAACGTGATTTTGCAACGAATTTCCACAATTTTCTCACAAAAGCCACTGAAAATGCGTTTGAATGACGATGAAAATCACGTATGAATTTGTATTTGGCGGCCAGTTAGAACAAATTTTCACAAAAATCGGCAATGAAAAATGTGCACCTGTCACAACAGTACCGCACAAAAATGAATGATGTTTAACACAAATCACAATAAAACACTCAAAACAATTAAATTTCAATTTATTTTGGTGAGTCGTCGTTGCTTTCATTAAATGAAAGCAAATTTTCAAATAATTTCCAAGATTTTAATTAATTGAACAAATTTTATTTAAATTGTGGCTAAGCGAACACGAAAACGATGTGCACTTGTCAAAACGTCAAAGCAAAAGTTACCCTAAGAATGACACCTTCTTCAAGGGCGTATTTCCACACCAAAAACCTCAATTCTGCATTGGAAAAAATAATCGTACCCCTCCCCCCCGGAAGTCGATTACATGAGAGTGAAAATATTTTTTTGTCATATCTTCATTGATTTGTCTTCAAGAAGTCTCAATTGAACATTTAAAGCGATTTATGTGGATATTTATGCTTTTTATTATCAAATTTTAATGTTGGTACACATTACCCTACCTTTTGGAAAAAGTCCAAAAATCTTCATTTTTGAAAATGTGAAAAAAAATGAAAAAACCAAAATTTTGATAATCTGCCCTTACCGATATTTAGGATTTTCCTTTCTCTACAGAATGAAGCCATCAGTTGTTCAAATATTCAATTGAACGCTCTAGAATAAAAACAACGTACAGAATGGTTGTTATATCAAAGCGGAACACTGCGTTTTTTTTATATAGAATTGTTGTTGTATTTCGTTCAATTTTTTTTTATATTTTTATGAGACTAAACAAAAAAGTGGTACACATTACCCCACCTTACTCTATTTGTAAATCGAAGAAAAAAAAATTAATATGAAACTCTCGGAGACTCGGTATAATAGGCACTAAAAGTAAAAAAAATACAATTTTTTCTCAATTCTTGAACACTTCTATCTATAATTTGAAATAAAAAATCGCTACGAACGAACGAACAAAATTTTTATTTTTCAATTCCTACGAACGAACTAACGAACGAATTTTTTTCAATTCCTACGAACGAACGAAAGAACTCAATTTAATTTTTAAATTTCTACGAACGAACGAACGAACAAAAAAAATTTTTCCATTGCCTACGAATGAACGAACGAGTGTTCGTAGATGTTCGCAGCCAACACTAACCGAGAGCTGCTATTTACCATTGTTTGGCATCGAGACATTGTTGCGGCAAGGTGCATAATGTACAAAGGTACAACTTTCTGTAGTTATTTATTTATTTATTTATTTGAGGTTTTAATGTCTACCTAAAGCAGGACGACAGTACAATAGTTATGCTTGGAAAAGAGTGGAATATACCCTCATTAAAAACCAAGATCTTTTCAATCAAAATCAATTCAAATTTCAATATGTAATTAGTATAATACTAATAGCAAAATAAGTTATCACTACAAAACGAAAATAACAAAAGTATAGAATTCAAAACAAAATTCAATGTTAATAAAAATTATAACAATAGTTGCTGGTCAATAATAAATCAAATCAAAATATGTAATATAGATATCACAAAAATTAGTCTCTTGCACTACGTTAAGCAAAATAAACATTTAATACTCTAAAATCAGTCATAAATTATCACATATTGACAATCATCGTCATAAAATCTGTTTCTGTTATCATGGGCAATTGATTCCTTCATCAAACTCAGTTCATTCAGCAGCAGATATAGTCCCGTATTCCGTCATTTAAGATGTAAAAGCTCGCCAAAAACTATGTCTGGCAATCGTAAATTTATTTTGAATAGTATTAACTCAAATTCATTGATTACAGCTCTGTGTTTCATTTTCGATTTAACATTGATGAATTCGTTTGTGAGACAACCACGATTACAAAGACCGCCGTATCGAAAAAAAAAACCTAAGATCAACCAGCATCAACCAGTGACCGGTTCGCGCATATTTCTATGCTTGCCTAAATACGCTAGGTAGCATAGATATGCCAAGCATAGCCGCAAACGCAACCGACGCATCGCCGTTCACTCTATATGAACAATGCACATGTTCGTTTATGCAGACGACCGTGCGCATACAATATAGCTCGAATCGAATGGCGACGGGTGCGTTGCGGCTTGAGTCTCCGCTATGCTTAGCATAGCTATCAGGCATAGAAATATGCGCGAACCGGTCACTGGCATCAACCAATTGAAGAAAAGAAAACATGTTAACTAAAATAGTTATTACCAAAGCTTGTATTTTTTGGCTTTGATTTGTATATAATATCTGAGATACTATGTATAAAGTACCCCATGGCAAGTATGATTTTACCAACTAATTGATTACAATTATTATTGGTGTTGATTCATTGATATAAATAAATTTAATTCGAGTGTAGCGCACAGTTAATGATAGAAATTGGGTAAATCACGGTCGATTTTAAATCTCTATTTTAATTAACATTTTGATTTCAATTCATAGGGAATTTTATGCATAACTCTTTTTGTCTCTTTTTTTCATTCTATTGTGACGATAAATTTGACTGGAACAACACACAAATGCAACCCCGCATTCGACCATCAATATATGCCCCAACTGTTTAGTGGGTATTGTTGGCAAGCAAATTGTGAATGGTGAATGGAAAGGCGACCGAGCGGGTGGCTGTCAAAATCATCCAGCTACGTATCGAAATAATCCGAAATATATGCTGAAGCTTGGCCCAAAAGATTTCAGTAATCTAGTGATCGAACTTCGTGGACCAAAAGTCTATCAAGTTGGATTTGAAATCATCGTTGTTTCTCTGGAAGATCCAAATGTTACTGCACCATTTGTTTCAAAAAGTACGGGAAACTATCGTTCAGGCTATTGTGTGATGGACTTAGATGATATGCCGGCCGGTAATTATCATATTATAACATCAACATATTTACCGGGCCAGGAATCGCCGTTTATTCTTAGTGTCAAGGCCACTACAAATCTTACTATTGAACCAATCAATTAATATGTATATATTTATTTGTTTTTATTGAAGAAGCTTTAGCTTATAAGCGACGTACAAAGTGATTTTGTTTGTAAAACACCTTCAACTTATTGATGATTTGTTGTTACGTAAATAAAAATACTTTTGTTCGAAAATTAATAGAAATATACCTTTTTACTGTAAAAGAATGTGTGTCAGTGCATTCCGGGTGAATTTATTAATCAAATAAAAAACTTTTGTCAAAGAACGAATTACAAAACTTTTGTCAAATAATTTATGATATCAATTTGATAGATCATTTTTTGAATTGAAAAATTTCAATTTTTTATACAAAATACACTAACGGGCACTGAGTGCCCCAAAGATGAAGTGATACAATTTAGTAAACATTTGTTCAGCCAATATTAATTTTTTTTGTCAGCACAGTATCCGATGCGCACATTCATGTTAATTTCAAATTTTAAATTCTATCTCTTTAGTGGATTCGATAGATAGACGAGGCGGTCAACGGTGAAGTTACGATGCAGCGCAAATCCAAAGAGTCCACAATGGCCTTGACAACAAAGAGAAAACACATAAATTTGTTATTAGTACAAAATAGTATTTTATGCTTCAATTTCATTCACTTTCTCATTTGGAATCCAACTTTAATTCAATGAATACATTACCTTTGTACATTATCAGTTTTGCATAATAGTGTTCCTCTTCGGCGACATAAAATTCATCATCGCGAGGCATGTAATCCTCAGTAAAATCGATGACATTTTCGTCGCAAATAATGCCTGGTAGCTGAGCAACGTTGTTAACAGCACGCGTTTTTGTCGCCACTTTTTTCTGTAACAAATGACTTTTGATACAAATCGTATGGTTTTGATAATAATTCGTTAAATTTAATCAAATCAATTTATAGTATTATCTCTCAAAGAGTTAAAGTCAGTAATTCTGAATCAGATAATGTCGCGATTGATAATGACATTTTACAAGGAACTAATTTCGGCCAATTATGTTTCTCCTTCTTTTTCAATACTCTCAATATTACGGAACACATGATCGGTCATTTATTCGGAGACGATTTCCAAGCTCATATAGAAGTTGATTTTAATAATATTAATGACGGAATAAATAAAGTAAACTCTGACTTAGCTAAAATTAATGATTATATTACGCGTCGTGGTTTAGCTTTGACCCTCTAGTGCCTTCTAAATAAAAAATAAGCCGAAATAATACAAACGATTGGCACCACTCTCGAGTTTAGTACTGACACTTTATCCACAGCACTGACATCAACATGAGAGAAAAACATAGGGGAGAGGTCCGTAGGTTGAAACGGGTTTTGATTTTTAGCCAAAAAAAATTACTCAAAGAAAATATTACGGAGAGTCATATATCGTTGAAAAGGTAATGTTCTTGGCTACATTTTTGCCGAAGAAATTAATTGAATTACTTTAAGAACAAAAAAGTTATGACCAATTTTCCGACCACATGATTTTTTCCCAAAAAAAAATTTGGTCCGTAGGTTGAAACACACATTGCAATTGAGAAAAGGGTGCAATTAATGAAATAAAAACACTAGCTATCAAGTGTTTATTGTTTATTTATTTATCAGAAAGGCCTCAAACATGAAAAAGAGAATAAAAAAATCGAAATTTCATTAATTTTCGTCAGACAGATCGGCATCCGAGTCGCAATTTTGGCACGTGAAATAGCTTCGTCTCATGTTAACGCACTTTAAATGAAATGGCCGCTGGCACTTGTTGCGTTCGATTGAGTTGTTTTTGGTTAATTTGGCTGGCAGGTTTTCCAAGCAGATCATGCAGAAATCCACATCTTCATCCGACGACGATGACGATTCCTTCTTTGAGGCGGCTGCCCGTGTAGGCTGTGTTCGCTTTTTGGCTGGCTCTTTTTGAGATGAAAGTTTTCGCTTCTGTGTGCTTTCTTTCTTTTTCGCATCTTCACGCTTTTACCGATTTTCCTTGACTTTTGCGATATTTTCTATTGATGTGAGAACTGTGCTCTTCATACGACCGCGATTGGATTTTTTCTGTGGCATAGCTGGCTGAACGGGTCCAATTTCGGAAAAAAATTCCATGGACTTCTGTGTGTTGAACATAGTAGTATGAGCTTCTAGAATGTTCCATTTGATTTATTTAAATTAGGTATGCACTTCCCTCTAAAACACGTAGCGTTATATAGTGTTTCAACCTACGGATCTTCGAGTTTTTCAACCTACGTACATTGTCACCATTTTTACCTGACACGAAAATTCTTGTGGATGCAAAGATATGTTCAAAATTCCTTCGGCATATTAAAATGGACCAAAAACTGTGGTGCAAATGTCATATTAATATTTTTCTGGCACTAAAGAAAATTGACATTTTTCACTTAAGGAAAATTCTCGAAATAAGTTTTTTCAACAAATTTTTTGGTATGATCTAACTTAAACATAAGGAATGGGAGTTAGTAAGTCTGTCTACCATGAAAAGTTGGCTACTAAAAATACAGCAACTTGAAAGTATAAACCACAGTGCTACCAGTTGCCATATTTTAAAATATGTGACTGTTTCAACCTACGGACCGTTTCAACCTACGGACCGTTTCAACCTACGGACCTCTCCCCTACATTAATTTATAGCCTCTAGCATTAATTTTTTTCTGAGTGCAGAAATTCAGTTCTGTAAAGTTTTAAATATTCGTTTGAGAAATGTTTGTAATCTATTGAATTGAATTTTCAGTGTTTTAGTTCGTTGGTATCTACCTATTTCGGAATAGTCTCAAAAGTCCTTTTTCATGGTCTAATATTTATGTCGGAATTAAATCGGTTCCAAAAAAATTATGTCGGACTTTTGTCGGTGGCTGGGGGGCGCTTTTAAAAAAAGGACTTTTCGTAAAAACGTGGGATATTCATCAACTTCCGACACCACCACCATAAGTGAAAAAAAGGTATGGAAATTATGTCGGAATTATGTCGAAAAAAATGCCAAAATTTGTTTTATTACAATAGTTGAAATAAAAAAAAAACTCTTGAAAATATTTTTTTATGTGTTATATTAATGTCGGAATTATGTCGGTTATAAAGACTTAAGAAAAAAGCAAATGAAATGTGAATATGCTGTTAGGGTGGTTTTTTCTGGTCATTTTTCGGAATTTGTTGGGCTAATAGTTTTTTTGCGTCTATTAGACGTTAGAAACAACATACCGGTGTAATTTTTGGTTTTCGTCTCACCAGTAAGTAGCGCAAGAGCTGTCTTGATTCCATGATGGATCCTTTGGAACACTAGATTTTGTGAAAATATAAAAACACAATTTCTCAATCACATCGGTCCGAAATGAAGAGTAATAATCATTTATGACCAGAATTTAGGTTCTGGTGAAGTTTCAAGCGATTTGGATGAAAATAGAACAGTTTTTACTTAAAATCGGAGAATGTACCAAAGGTAATACACATCTCCATAGATTGATGTGTATTGAAGCTGGAATGCTTTTCAACAAAAAATAATTGATTATAGCTTTGGTATACAGTCATTTGGTCGTTCCATATAGGTCGAAGACTGATATTTTTATTGAACATTGGGAAATGTAGAAATATGGTCTAATCGGGTCGAATGGTCACTTTTTGTATACCTTACATAAAAAATTAATTTGTTTATAAATTACAATAATTTCAAAAAAAATGTTTCATCGATTAAATAAGAATCCAATGTAAATAGTAATAACAATGCAGCACCTACCGTAAAAATGCACAAAGAAACTTAGTTGGTCTCCATTGTAGCATTTTGGTCCGCCATGACAGCATCTTCGTTTTACTTGACCAATCACAGAGAATCAAAACGAAGATGCTTTCATGGCGGACCAAAATGCTACAATGGAGACCAACTAAGTTTCTTTTTGCATTTTTACTGTAGGTGTCGCATTGGTATTACTTTTTACATTGGATTCTTGTTCAATCTATGAAAAAAAAATTGAAATTATTGTTATTTTTAAACAAATAAATTTAAAATATAGAGAATTTTTATGAAAAACGTAAGGAGAATATTTTATGATATGTTTCTTTTTTTTACTCGACCGTTCAAAAATTATGCATGTTGAATGAAGAGTTTATATATTATATTATATTACGATACTAGAATGTATTTTAAATGGTAGAGTGATTACAGGCCTACAATCACTCTGCCGTATATAATACATTGTGGTTGTGTATGCCTACTTATGCCTAATGTATGCCTAATGTATGCCTACGATATGCATACGATATCACAATGTGAATTAAATGGAAGGGAGATTGTAGGCCTTACCCCCCCCTGTGATTTGGATGAGAAAACATTTTTCGCGAAAATTATTCGAATTTGCTAGGGTTTTTCATGAAAAAATTGAAGACCTTTTTTTTTTTTTTTTTTTTAGCTCATCAATGTAGAAAATTGAGGAGAATTCCTTAAATTTGCTAGGGTTTTTGGTTCCGAGAGATTTTTTTCCGATTTGCTAAGGTTTTTCGCGGAGAAAATTCTTTCGATTTGCTAGGGATTTTCGCCTCAAAAAGTGACTTCCAAAAAAAAAAAAAAAAA
>NW_022197486.1:215259-253863 GCF_009176525.2 Contarinia nasturtii | reverse complement strand
AAAAAAAAAAAAAAAAAAAAAAAAAAACGAAAATTTGTTTGATTTGCTAGAGAATTTTTGGTTTTTGAAAAATCACCCCTCCTGTAAAATGTAGCTCGCACATTACTGATTGACAGGTTTTACTGTATATGCCATTGTATGTATTCACAATGACAACAATTATTGACTACTTCACAACATTCGTTGGAATGTAAGCATTTACAACACGGTGTTGTAAATCAATGTTGTCAACCTTAGTTTTGTCAGTGTAACAAACTCAAGTCAATTTGCATCGGAGTGGGTGACCAATTCGGAGCGGAAAAAATTTGGGTCAAAGTAGCTGGTATTAATAGGAACATCTTTTTGGTCGAGTTATATATAAGACCAGACTCAACTCTCAAAGTATATGAAAACAACATGTATGCTTCAAAAGAAATAGCTTCAAAGATGAGTTCTAAAGATGTTTTGATAGTATCCGGCGATTTCAATCTGCCAAAATTAATTTGGTTTGTTGACGAAAATGATGACCGAAACATTGAAATTGCTATCAATGCAGCCAGTGAAAAAGAGAAGATAGTGCTGGATACTTGCTATGAACTGGGACTTTACCAGATCAACAGGAACTACATCCAAAATGGTTGTATGCTTTAATGGATCTGGACAAACGATGTTAAACTGTTTCAATGTTCCATGAGTAACTATCATTTGTTGAATTTTGAAAACACCACAATGCAGTCAATGTTCAATTTAATGAGCCAGTCATCAGAACATTACATAAGAATCAAATATATTTGGATTCGCAACCATTGCATTGTGCAATTCTTGTCATTACGATAGCAGCATTCGCTTGCTCTTCATCGTCACGATTTTTTCGGGTAGTTTCAATCCTTCTGGCCAGTCGTTGTTATCTGGCACACACCATTTGCACACTTTGAAACGATGACCCAATGTTTCCAAAGGAAACGGCTCGAAATAGCGTGCACAACTGCACACAGTCGTGACGTTCGGGACTCGTTCACCATTTTCACCACGTTGCCCAGCATTTTCTTAAAACTTTTAATCAGCTTCCGGTTGCCAGGACAGCGAATGTTTTTCTTAATATTTATCGGCGAGTTGGGTGTGATATTCGCCGCTTTGAAGAAAATCATACCAGGCACCATTTGTCTATTTGGAAACAAGAATATATTTTTTTATTAGCAAATCAAATATCTTCAACAAATGCTCTATGTTTTATTCTTACCATCTTGTCACACATAGTTTCTCCAATTTTCTCGTCCATTTGGCGTCCATACTCATCTAACGGGATGATTTTGGTTTCACACATCATTCGATACAATATATTGGCATCAATCACAGCGGACAGCAGTTCGCGCGAGTGACGAAACCACATTAGTGTGTTGAAAAGTCGACTTGCTATATATACACTTAATGTCCAAATAATTTCCAAATCCCAAATTAGAATGCCTTTGGCCCCGACTGATGTATAGTTGGAAAGCTCTTGGGCTATAGGTTAAGAAAAAATATTGAAGTTTGAAAATCGGACCACCTGGTCGGACTCAAAATATGGTTATTATTGACAGTACACAGAAAAATTATCTATCATCTATTTTCGTCACAAAATTGATATCAGAAATTTTGTGTTTAAAATTTACGTAAGATCTGAGAGTGTTGAAATTTTACCATTTTGTTTCGCAAATATTCTACCTTCCATTTAATAAAGCAGAGCCAAATACAAAACTAACGGAAAAATGACAATAAAATGCATTATTATTGCAAAAAGAACATTTTCTTGACTCGAAATAGTGGAATTTATTGATTATAATTGTTGTGTTCTTTTGCATATTCCAACGATATATAAATCATTGCCGCACGTTTCATATACTCACCAAGTAGGCTATTGGATGAAAATTTAAAAAAGTGCATCCGAACAAAATTCAAAAATTTAACCCTCCTAGGTATAGAGTAAAAAAAAAACTTGAACGGATAGAGTCGGTCCATTTGACCGCCCATACAAAATGTATGAAAAGTCTATGAAATGAACAAAATTATATATTAAATGGGAAAAAAGGTTAAAAATAAATAATTTATGACAAAATTAATTGGAATCTGATGATGCAGTTTCATACGGACGCTTTTTGGTGCAGTTCGTACACATCACAATTCTTTCGGAATGTTCACCACAAACATTTTTCATACATTTGCTGCACTGTGTTCGCGTCTTTCGATTGATTTTAGTGGGACATAAATGACATGCACTTTTTTTTATCTTGTTTGGTTTGCATTGTTGAAGTTGACGGTGCTGTTGAACTGTGCTGAGTACAGCTCGATGCGCTTTATTAAATCCATAAGTTGATCTGCGTGCTATTTGATCATACACCAATGCTTCCGATAATTCGATCGAAAATTTCTTGCGTTGAAATGAATATAGATCTCGTGTAATTCCATGTGTTGCATTATAAACAATGAACGCAGCGAGTCCACAATGTGGAGTACGAATACAGTCTGTCCCATAGTAGAGGCCGCTTGATTTAACCACAAAAAGTTTCAAATATCTTGAAAATATTTTTGGTGTCGCCAGATGTCACCCTAAGCTAATGCGCCAATTAACATTGAGAGTTCTCAAATCACTACAGTGTTTGTTGTGCAACGAAAACATGGATTGGAATATTTTCATAAGCATTTTGAAGCGGTATTTTTGCATTTACATCCAAAAGGACCAAGAATGTCAATCGCATCAATTGCTAAATACATTAAAAAGTCAAAACGGTTCATCAAGCACTGGATTGACCATTATAACAGTGAAAGAAATGTGAACGATCAGCCCAATGTGAAGCCAAACCGAGCCACCTCGCCAAAGCAAGATAATAAACGGATAGTCAGGTTGTTCGATGAAAATCCAGGTATGACGTTGCGCCAAGGCGTTGAACGACTACGGCGTCTTAAAATAGACGTCTCGAAGACCACGCTCAAAAGAAGATTGGATGTCGCCGGTGTTCATTATCGCAGTACAGTGAAGAAATCACTTTTGACGGAAAACCAGAAGAAAAACGCATTGACTGGGCAAAGCAAAATTCAACAAGAGATTGGATCGAAGTTATATACACTGACGAGTTATTCTTTTGGCTGGTGAATAGCACTACCCATGCCTAGTCTAGAGCCAAAAAGAGAGTTGTCGTTCGCACTGTAAAGTAGGGTGGTTCGATTTTTGTGAAAATTCAGAAGGGATACTGGCTATAGTTATAAGTTATGGAAAAATATGTAAGATTTACGAATATGACGTTTTTTTGACATAATTGATGTCACAGACCTAGCGCCTCCAGGGGTCCATTTTTTGAAATTTGACCAAAAATTTTAATTTTTCAAAAATTTTCAACACATTTTAAAAACATTTTTTCTGGTTCATAACGCTGCTTATTAAGTGAAATAGACCTAAAGGTCTATACTTAGGAGGGTTAAATGAAAATAAAAAGTCTTATGCGATTTTAATTAATGCATTCCGTGTAGTGATTTTCTGTAAATACTTTTTACTGACAACTCATTGGTTGAAATAAGCTAAAAAAAAGTCATCAAATGTCATTCAAATCGGAGTAAATTATATTCGAATCTAGAAATAGTTTATTTTTAATAGTTTATTATTTTGATTTTTTTTAAATTTACTTAGATTTTTATTCAATTTTTTCAAAACTATACCAAAAGACCGTCTCTATACCTAGGAGGGTTAAGGAGACATATGTGCTTAGTTTTTCTCCTACTTTTGGAATAGAATTATATTTTTGGAATGATCATATATCGGGCACTTTTCGATCGATTCCAACAAAAAAAATTCAACACTTTCTACCCGGACTCTTGTTTCCGAATATGCCATTTTTCGGAAAATTGTTTGTGGTTTGGTGGTCAAAAATGGACAAAACCAAAAATCTACCATTTTTCCTGTTTATATTCTGGTATTAACTAGTTTAACTTATTGTTAAATAAATTAACGCCAAAATACACAAAAAAATTTAGAAAATTTGACAAAAATATAATTTTCAGGGCACTATTTTGCTAGGATCATATTTTGAAGATGTAACAAAGTGCAATAAGTGACAAAAATGAAAAGTATGATTACGTGACTAAAGGTACATCATAATTATAAACAGGATGTGTTTAGTGTAATGGTTCCGAATGAAAAAATAAAAATTCATTTTGTTGACATATACTAAACATAATTCTAGTCAACAAGACAGCAACAGAATGAATTTGTTTTGGCTTTGGTCATTTTTCACCAAATTCTAGTTCCTTGCAAAATTTCGAGTCGATGTGAAATCATGTTAAATGCATTTAAGCGAAAAAATTTAGATTTTGTATGAAACCCAATACTCTGATTGAAGAAAAGTTTGCACGAAATAGTTTTGTGGTGATTCATGTAAATTGGGCATGCTGAATTCAAAAATACATGAATTTTGAGCAAAAATTTTGACGCAAGCATATGATTTGGATGACTTTTTTAAAAATCAATGGGCGATTTTTTTTTTGTTGCAACTCTTTTTCCAAAAAAATCAAAATTGCATTTTTGAGATGGGCCTATCTTATAGAGCTCCTCGAATACTATCTACAACAATACTAAAACCAATTTACTTTCATACAAATTTATTGAAAATAAAATCCGAACTTTAAATCGAGCGGGGTGAAAATAAGGAGGGTGTCGGCCAAAGTACCTATTGCATCACTTGGGGGACTGCCGTCCCCCGTGAAAAACGGATACACATTGCTTGCCTTTTGACGATGCCAATCACATGTATGTGTGTGTTGAAGAAATTATAGGAGAAAAATTAGCATACAAAAAACAATTCTTTAGTAAACACAACGCTCGTTTGATATAAACAAAATTGAAACTGTGATCGCAGTATTGATAGACGCCGTAACAAAATGTACAATGTACATTAGGGTGTTTCCCATATCTGTAAATAGAAAAATGGTATTTATTAATTTAAAGTAGGCAAAATTCTATGTTAGTTAATGGCATTTATACAACGAAGCGATTGATGTTAGCACTTCCCGAAGCAAAAAACTGTTTTCAAAATCTAATGATACTTACAATGGAAAAACGCTCTGTTTGTACTCCCGCACAGCCATCTCAACCAAATGGGAAATGACTTTTTTTGTGCATAACTAACCCACATATTCGGGATAGCAGTTACGTAACAAATGTTACTTATGATTTATTTTATTTTATTGTATGGTATTGTGATGATTAGTTGGCTGCTATTCGAACTCGGGCTCGGATATGTCCACGTCGTTATCGTCGTCGAAGACGGCGGCATCGGCGTTGATTTGATTCCAATATCGGTTGATTGCAGCAGGTATTGGAAGTCCAAGCAATGTCCATAGTCCTGATTAATCGAAAAAATGAATCTTTTTTTGCGATCATTCAATCACATTGTGTATCAATATCCTTACCTTTCAGTAGAATGTTCTTAGCAGCCACGACGTCACGATGCCAAGTCACGGTGCATTCGAGGTCTAATTGCCATTTTTTGTAGTAAGGTTTTACTCTTGACATTAGCTCCTCTTCTATTTCAAATGCTCCGTTCAATGTGCGTTGTAACTGTCGATATGTAGATGTATCTGTCTTGCCAAACTTAGACACAATTTTGGTTGGCAGCAGTGTTATGGCGTTGGGTATGCACCGACACATCTTGAATTTGGCCGATTTGGGTTGGTTTTGGAATCGGCACATACATCTTGCGTCTGTTTGAGATGTTCCCCATTCGTCCACCGGCACGACAACAATGTATGGTCGCTTCTTATATGCCTGCATCAGTTTGCGTACACCCGGACACCGCACGTGTTTTTTAATTCTTATCGGGCAATCAGGTGGTACTTCGCCATCAGCACCATGGAATAACAGAGTCGGTTCCTTATTGGTGATCTTGTTCACAAATCCGTCGATAACTTTGTTGCTCCCAATGTATTTGTCCAAGGCGAGTCTAGTGTACTTTGCAGTCGAGTAAGCTTCGATTCCATGTTTGGTCATCTTAACTCGATGCTTAATATAGCTCAGCCACTGTGAACCTTTTGGTGATGGCATCATTGCGTACAGCTCACGATTCTCTCGATCTTGTCTTTCTTTCTCGATGAAATTTTTCGTGAATCGCTTCGCTTTTGCGTTTCGTACGTTTTGATGTGTCTCCCAATGGAACTGCTTGCTCTTTTTAACAAAGTTGATCTGCGAATAAATCGAAAAAAAAAAAACAAAAATAATTAGTGAACTTAAGCACAATGTGCATCATTGTATTTTAGTATACTACACATACTTCTTTGCAAGTATCAATTTCATGTATTGTTGTGGTATTCCAGTTCCGCATGCCTGAATCTGTACCTCCCAATCTTTTGAATTTGCCCGCCTTCAACATGTCAATGATGTCCAATCGACTGGTGCCCGATTGTGTGTTGCTGGTCTCCTTCTTTTTGGTGGAATACTGCAGAGACACAGCAATTCCATCGCTGTTTATCGAAAAGTCAAATTTCTTTTTGCGGCGCACAAACCACCGAATTTTACGCATATAAAAATACTGATTCCATATGTAATCTTTATTCTCGTTGAAAACCTTTTGTGAAATATTTTTGTCACTTGGTTTTCCGTCTTCAGTTAACTGTTTCGGAATCAATTTTTGAGAAGACAAGATCTGATACATACTCGAACAGTCGATTTTGAAATGCGTACGCCGAAAATCACACATCGGAACTACCACCAAATTGCGAATGCACGGTAGATATTCCAAATCGTCGAGCATTTGTTTTCGTTTGATGATCCACTGTCGTTTCTTACCCTTCGGTCTTCTGCGCTTTCTCTTTTTGCGTTTCTTCGGTGGCTCTTGATGTGCTCGCAGCAAATTAAATTCTTCTATCTCGCGTTGCATAGATAGATACATCGGCACAGCTTTGAACCAATTTTTTGAACTGGTCGTGAGATCATGTAGGTCGATTTCCGGGAACACATTCAACTTATTGACGATGTCATACAAAACTCCGCACCGATAAAGTTTATTTGGGTCACTAGCTGGCACTTTGATGACCTTTTTCAATGAAACAAGGGAAATAGAATAAATTCATTTTTAAAAAAATATGTCAACGAGTCAAAAAAAAACCATTGTAAGCTTAAACAATATGAACCATTGAAAACTCAGTTCTTTTCATGATTTGAATAAACATTTTCAACATACCTTTTCCTTGAGAATGAGTTTCACCACACAGTCGATGTCACTTGGCAGGTATTTCTCTTCAATGGCTTCATTTGTGTTCATCTGAAACACTTTCATCTTCAGATATTGGGTTATGTGTTTATCCGAATGTGTTTGCGAATTGGTGACATTGTTGTCTATGTATTGATTGCATAGATGTTTGAGGCCATTACCGAAATCTTTGTTGCTAGGCCAATCAAAGCGATGGACCTCATCAAGACCTTCCACAATTGCCTTGAATTCTGGATCGATTGGTGGAATTTCTTTTGCTGGTCCACGGGGTTTCCGTTTAGTCTTTGATGGTTGCTCTGGCTCCGGCTTTGGCTGTGGCTTTGGCTTCGGCTTTGGTGTTTTTTTCGGCTTCGGCTTCGGTAGTAAATTAATTTACAATTGTAAATTACAATGGAATGAAAAGAGAGAAAAAAATCAGTTAAAATGGATGCGAAAAAAAAATGAATTTTGAATTGAAATCAATATATTAATTAAAATAGAACTGTAAAATCCATGTTATCCATAGTTGATTTTAGAGTATAATTACATTTTTTGGGTTGTGCTTTGCTAGCACTTGACTAAAACATGTGTTGATCTTTTCTTCCCCGCTATTGGCAAAGAAGCTGAAGTCACCATTGTTGATGCCTACGTTCATATGCCTTTTGCACCTCTAATAAGAACAGCAACGAACCCAAATTGCAAATCATTGTAGCCTGTAGACTTAGATCAGTTATTTTGCCGATCAGTTCCTGCTGGTATGGCGGCCGAATTATTGATTTTAGTGCACATTTGATCGTCGTTATCTCATCTTTCTTTTCTCCCTCAGCTGGTAGAGACGGCTTGTAACGATTTGCCATTTTTCTATTGAAAAAAACACACACATTCGATTTAGTTTAAAAACGAATATTATTGAATTGGCGATATTTAGACATTTTCATTGATCCATATCGAGATTTTTTTATAGAAATTTACGAATGAATAAATCTCCTGCACAAATATGCACACACGCACACACATGTTTTAAATTCAATTTTTTCGAGCGACAACAGAACAAGAATCTATCTCCTTTTTTGGTACACACACAAAATGATGCAGCACACAAAAATGACAAAAATCTTCGGATTGATAACAATGGCAGTGATTTAGAGAAGAAAACAATGTAACGCATACTATTGAGTATTCAGATTCAATTTGAGCCCAAACAATAACTGTTTCTCTTCTCTGAACAATGGAACCAATTCAAAATGGGTATCACCGCTTGAAATGAATTTCACCACCTCACGCAACAGAATTATGTACTGCAGAATAATTGTGAAATTCATTACTTTTTTCATGAAATGATACTATATGTTCAACGTTAAATAATTATTAGACTACTTAAATATATTTCACGTTATAGATGGCTTATATTACGTGCTATGAAATAAAAATCAATTTCACAATAAGAACTGCACGTAAGCACGTAATTCAATTTTTGATTTTTCATTAAAAATAATATTTTTTATTGATGAATTAACCAATATTTTTCACGGTAATAAAATGATTAAGTTTACTCACACTGGTGACTTGAATTCAACAATTTGTCAATCGATTGATCAAGTGTGGAAAGTTCGGATCAAATCGATACAAAATGCACGTATATCGAAAATAATGTGTTCTCGGTATGAATGAAGCGGCGTTTATGACATTTCGAAAACCAATGAAATGATCGTCAAATGTCATAAGGCTCGGTTCACATCAATAATACTAATTCAATATTAAGACCTTAGACAATTTTTGCTTTAAAGAGTTTTTTGCTTCGGGAAGTGTCAATATCAATCGGTGCTTTACATTAATGGTACGACTTAAAACAGAATTTTATGCTCTTTAAATTGAAAAATACCATTTTTTTAATTATAGATATGAGAAACACTCTAATGTACATTTTTCGATGCTGTTCAGAATATTTATTATTATTTCATTAGTTCGGCAACGCTATGTTTATTTTTGTTTATTTTGTATTTCCCATGTGGAGGCTACCCCAGCAAACAAATTTGTAATGTTTTTAGTACATTCTAACGTTGAAAAATGTAACGTTTTGGCCCATTCTGGTGGTCATTTTCGTGTCAAATGGAACGGAGATTATATGCATAGTTTCCACGAATTCCAATGGAATGGATCCACTTGTTTCTTTCACTTCCAATAATATTTCATTTGACAACATAATGTGAACACAACCCAACACATTAAGTTTTATATTGAAAATACAAATCTTACGCTCAAATTAAAAAATAAACAATTTATTCGAAAAGAAATAAATAAAACTCTGCAGGAGAACTCTTTTATACGTCATTTAATGCATTCATTTTTTTTTATTTGTGGAATTATTATTTTGAATTTTCGAAATGCAACTGACATCTTTCTGACATTTTTCTATCCGCGCGGTGTATATGTGTCAAACCAAATCCAGTAGTTAGTATAAACAACTTTTGCACCAACCGATTTTGTTTACAATAAAATTTTGTTTTGTTTTCAACAGGATTTCTTGAGAATTATATGAGAGTGTTTGAAGCGTGGTTTGGGCGATCAATTGGTTTTATTGTCATTTCAAAAACGATTTTGTGTGTTCAGAATGCTGTTCCCTGTGGAATGGATATATTCACAGTTGGTTTTGTGACTGTCTTTGTTTTAATTTCGAAATAACAGAGTGTTGATAAAATTAACTGTGAATATTCCAACAACATTTCGATCGGCAAAATATTTGATGTCACGTTGGAAATAAATTTCATCATTCGATTTAGAATACAGAGTCACTTTGTTGAGGTAAGAGGTGATATTTATAATGCGCTCTTCATTACTGTTTCATTTAATTTGTGATAGAAGTGTTTATATCTTATTGTGTTTGTGATCTATGCTATATTTGATGTATTTTTTTCTTTAATTTTTGTACAATAGATCTGTCACGATGAGAAGAAAGAGAGCCAAGAATGGGCGCAGTACGTCGTTGAAGATGACTCTAAATCAAGTGCTGCGGGAAGAGTATCGTGCACCATTCATCGATCAGGTCACATACTGGTGCCTTTCGGCCACAATGATTACGACTCTGGCGTCATTACTGTTTTTGTTCAAAGCAAACAAAGCCTTTGACGATGAAAATGTTCGATTTTTTAAAGGTGAATCCGATGAATACACGAATGATGAATTCAATAAATACGTGAATGGTGTAATTGGTGAATGTTTCACCTCGGTATTACAAGAAAATTACCACAAATTACCGCTTGCATTTCGACGAACTGTGGAGCAAGCATGTCCTGATTTTCTTCGTCCAGAAAATTGGCCAGCTCGCGAGGGCATGGGGAACGCATTCAATCATCTCATCACTCAGTACATAACAAACGTGAAAAATAACATCAAAGTATGGGCATTCAGTCGCATCAAGAAATTTTTCACACTAAAGCGCTACGAACTGAATTTGAATCGACAAGGAAATCTCATCACTGAATTGGATGTAAAACGTGCGACGAAGATCGTAATGTTCCAAAGTAGAGTCGAGAGAAACGCGAACATCGATCTTCTATTAAACGAAGCAGCAGGCATTGGATTGCCAATCAATGTACACTTTCAGAATCTCATTCGTGATCGCTGGTTCCAAACCATTCCAATATTTATAAACATTCAGCGACAAATTTTCGATTTTCACGCGAAATATGAAATGTTGAAACAACGCTGGTTCCAATATCGACGCGATCCGAACAACAATGTCATGCCGACCACTCCACTCCCGCCAAAAATAAAGAATTTTTTAGTAGTTCCAATCCACGATTTCGATATGAAACATATCCGCATCGATATCCATCTTTTTTATTTGATTGCGCGCAAATTTGGAGCATTGAAATTGGCAAAAGGAAAACGCGGTCAGCCAATAAACATTGAAAAAACTGAATACGATAGCAATCCAGCTTTCTATTGGAATTTAATATTTGACATGCCAAAAATTTCGAAACTTGGAAATGGTAAGGAATTCGATTTTGCTGTGGCAACCGATAGTGTGGCAGTTTCGTTATGTTTCGTGAAGCCTGAACGCAATACACCAGAACTTGATAACAACACCATCAAAGAGAAGTACAATAATTTTGAGTTTGATTATGTGCTTGGAATCGATCCAGGAGTTCGTACATGGAACGCCACAGTTCGCAAACACGTTCGATCCGGCAACGAGGTAAGAAACAATAAATTCATTCTTTATTTATCATTTGTTTACTTCTATGATTTTTTGTTCGTAAATCTCAGGAAAACATCACAATTGATGGTCCAAAATACCATTTCAAAGCGAAATATGGCAAACGCAAGCGTAAATCCGATCAATGGACTGAATTGTTGCAAAAACAACGGGAGCTCGACTATAAACGCTATGCATTTTTTCCATCGCCGAAAGGACGTTCACATTGGATGTGTTACATCGCTTATTATGTGAAAATGATGAAACCAGCTATGGCGGTGTACACAACAAGAAAGTTTATTCGACTCCGTCTCGATAAATACATCGAAGAAAATCGGGCCAGTGACAAAATCGCGGCATCACTGACGAAAAAAAAGTCGGCGCTCGTTTTTATTGGTGCAGCTCAAATAGCTCCAAACTCACCAATTGGTATTAAAAAGCGATTGCGATGCCCGGGATTACGACGACTATTGAACAGTTTTAAGAAGTTGGGAAATTGTATTGTACGATTGGTCGACGAATACAATACATCGCAAACTTGTGCAAAATGTTTCCGGCCATTCGATCGACGAACCAAAAGCGATCGATACAAAGTTTGTCAGCATTGTATTCCAAGTGAAGATGAGTCATCGCAATGGAATTTACCGAACGTCATTATCACCATGAAAAGCAACCGAGTGTACCAACAATTGCGTAAATATGCAGTTGATTTTGTTAATCGATTGAATGCAGTCAACCCAGATCATATTCCAATGGATTCAGATGGTTTAGTGTCAAAACTTCAAGTATGTTTCAAAAACTGGCAACTAAACACTGGCATTTGGAAAGATGATCAAGCTCCATTTCAATTGAAAACTGTTTGGCACCGGGATATCGTTGCAGCCAAGAACATCATGTACAAAGGTGAAAAAATATCACTGAAATTAAAAATGTTTAAGAATGTTTTGGCTAACAATTTGTTGTTTACGATTTTGTTTTTAGGTCTTTGTACGGTGTTGGGATTGGACATTCATCCGCAACTATTGAGACCACAGAATCAAAATGCTGCCGTACAAAATCAAGCAGCTGACGATGAGGATTCCAGTGACGATGAGGACTACGTTTATGTTCTCGATGTTTCCGATGACGACCAGTTTTAATTACATGTAGCATTAAGATTTCTTTTTAAATAATATTATTGTAACGTTTTGTTACTGTGCTGGGCTTGAGTTTTGTGGCCTTGACCGAAGTACGGGCAGTTCGGTATATAAAATAACCCGTAGGTGAGTATCATTTATTGAACTGAACCGATAGTATATTGATGTTGATTCATACTTAGTAACTGAGTTTATTTTTTCTCTTTTTTCTTTCCATTGCGACGTTGAAAATGACTGAAACTACACTCAAATCCGACCCCAATATTGACCGTCAACATATGCCCGATAATGGATGAATTTGCCACAACAAATGTTTTTTCATGTACATGACTTTATATAGTGGTGTACGTTACACATTCAAAACTATTACTGAACATAATTTATAAGTTAGGCCGTAAAAATAAACGACAATTAAAATATTTAATTATTTATAAAAACCAGATTTGGTGTTGTATAAAATTCGGAACACTCCGTAAAAAATTGTATTTGTCCATCTAATTTCATACCAAACATCATTTTTGTGTATTCTCTTTTATGCGGATCTTCTTCAAAGCATAAACGAAGACAAATACAATTTTATACGGAGTGTCAACCAGTTCCAAATTTTATACGACAAGCCATCTAGTTTTCATTGTATTACTTCTCTGTGTGAAGTAACATTAGTAGTAAGTTTTGTGATTTTTTTTAAATAATAGTTTAATAATTCATAATAAAATTATTGATTTTTGTAAGTGAAAGAGTATAAATAATGATGTAATAAAAGCCAGGCTTTTTTATTTTTGATACTTTCTTTATTTCTTATGGATCGACAAATCGTCGTGGCGCTTGCTTATAAAATTTTCACCTTTAAAAGGATACAAATACATACAAATATAAAACCAACGAAAAATCTAATAAATCAAGAAATAAACGCAAAATCCGTTTACAATTTCATATAAAATATTCGAACAAAATTTTTTATCTCCCGAAAAAGGAATATTCCGTATATCATTATTATTATCATTTATTTAGTTTAACAAATATGAAAAAACATTGGATATCTGAATTCGATTATTTCAATATGAATGTTTGTGTTCTTATTATTTATTTATTTTGCATTCAATTTCACACGACTTCCAATTTACCGGAACAACACGAACAATGATCTACACTGTTAGAAACTACTGTGTAATCTTGTCGCAAATTTGTATCCTTAATATCAGTTAAAAGGTTGATAATTTTGGTAGCCGTTTCACGGGTATTTGTATCGTGATGCGATTGAATAATATGACTACGTAGATCATTTTCAGGCAAATGATGATCGTGTTCATGACAGTTATTTTGCATAGGTTGAACATTCTGTGGAATGTTCTCACAATCCATAATTGTCGGCGTCGATGAACCATTTATCACCGTCGGTGTTTCGGTATTTTCAGGAACTTTTTCGCCATTATTATTTGTTGTATTCAATTGCGTAATAATTTCCTTGGCATTATTAAAACCCTTTTGAATCATCAATAGTTCAACCAATTCATTCAATTGACGTAATTTATCTTTCATGCCTTCGCGATCGGCTGCAATTCGATTCAATTGAATATCTTTCTCAATTTCACGTTGTTTCAATAGGCGTCGTTGCGTTTGATATAGTGCAATATATTCACCAATTGTTTCGGTTTCACTTTGTAATTGTGTTACCAGATGTTCAAGACGTTGTTTTTCTTCCGTCAAATCAGCAATTTCATTCATTGTTCGTTTGAAACGTTCTTGAAGTTTGTCCATTGCTTCATTTGTTGCAATATTTATAGTTGATGTTACGGACACCACATCGGAATTATCCAAAGCTTCGACCGATTTACATTCATCGTCATCTTCGTTGTGATCATGGCCATGGTCAAGATGATGTTCACTGTGATGATATTCTCCGTCATGATCATGTTTGTGTTCGTTTTCTACGTCACACTTAGAAGTGATCTCAACCACTTGCCCATTTTCATCTCCATTTTTTGGCAATTCATCAACCTCAGTGGTCGGAGCCACTTCTTTCAATTTAGTCCGTAATTTTTTAATTTCCTTTTTTGTCGAGTGCAATTTCTTTTGTAATTCGGTCAGTTGCCGTACACCATCATTGCTGCTGCTGTTCAAACGTTTCGATAGTTCTTGTATTTTTGCACCGAATTGCGAATTTTCATGGGTCAATCGAATCATTTCTTCATCTTTAAAATGCAATTTCTCTTTGATCGATTTCAATTCAGACTCCAAATCACCAAAACGATTTCGAATATCACGATTCATATACTCTTCACTCTGCAATTGGGACGTTAATTCCAATTTTTGGTTACTCTGGAATGGACATAAAATTAAATCAATTGTAATTCAAATAAAAAAAACAACATAGATTACACAAAATAACAGTAAAAAAAGCATTTTTTTTAAACTACTATGTTTAGACACTACATATACAAATTTCAGTATTTTGCGAGGTCAGATTTCTAAAAATAAACTGACCACTTGCACGAACGCTTGTTGCATTTCTTCGAGTTGTTTTCTCAGTTCTTGATTTTGGGTCATTGCTCGTGAGGCGGCAACTTTGTCACTTTCAATCGTGGCCAATAAATTAGATGTGTCTGGTCGCTCGGTTCGTAAATAATCTAACTCCGATTCAATTTCCGTTAGTTTGGCATCTTTTTCCAATAAATGTTGTTGCAATGATAGCTTCTGCGTGTTATATTCTTCCAAGAGTACCTAAAATATACCCATTTTGAACATAATTACTTACCACTATATTACTTTTGAAATCGACTTACATTTAAATCGAATTTTTCCTTTTCAATTGCATTCAATTTTTTTCGTAATGTACTCAATTCGTCATTATTGTGTGAAATATCATTTAATGCATTATCTTTGTTCATCTTATCATCTGCCTTTTGTTTGTCGTCATTATCACGTAAAGCGGCCAATCTCCGTTGAGTGCTGAGTTGCTTTTGAATTTGTTTTTCCAATTCTTGGACGTGATTAACTAGCGATTCTTCTCGTTTGGTAAGTTTTTCATTGGTTTTGGTGAGCTCTTGAATGCGTTGATTCATCGATGTCGTTTCATTTGTTAAATGTTGTACATATGATTGATATTGTTGTTGAGTACGATCACGGTCACTTGTCAATTCCGAAATCATATTTTGTAGTTCAATAATTTGGCGTTCTGAATCCAAAATTCGTTGATCTTTATGATTTTGTTCAACGGCTGATGTTTCATTTGATTGTGTTAAATCACCGCCGGTCAATTGCTCAAGACGAACATGTACCATTTCAAGTTCACTACATTTTGCACTGATGACATTTTTCAATTCATCAATTTCCTTTGTCTTGATGGCAAGTTGATATTGAATTTCGGTATTTTCATCGCATGTCTCTTGATGCAACCGCTTAAAACGTTTATTATCTTCTTGAATGGTTTCGAGTTCCGTGCACAGTGCCTGTTGTGATCCATCATATTTTTGATGCGATTGGGTCATTGTATTTAAATCCTTTTCCAATTCAGACACCCGGTGCCTTGATGCCTTCAGACGACCCTTTAATTCGACACATTCCGATTCAAATTCGTTGAGTTTTGCGCTTAAATCGGATTTTTCACCCACCAAAATATTAACGGTTTGTATGTGAGCATTAACTTGTTGTTGTAATTCTTGAATTGTGCCACTGTTTTTACGTAGTTGATTCAATTCATTGCTCAATTCTTCGATTGTGGAATGTTGTTGGGTCACTTTTACACTAAGCTCATGATTACGCACCTTTTCTACTTGCAATAAATTATTTAGCTCTTGATTACATTGTTCGGCTAAATGTGACAAATCTGAAACACAATTTTTAACCGGATTGCTCTCTAGATTTGGTTGTTGTATTGAAAAAGAAGTTGTCAGCGGCTGCGATGATGCTATTTGGCTAACATTTGAAAAATGTGGAAATGTTGTTTGTATTGCCAGCGATGTTTGTGATTGTTGCGGCAAATTGGCATTGGTATTTATAGCCGGTGTTGCAGTAATATTTAATGCCATTTCAGATTGAGAACCAATCATATTTTCACTGGCCGGTATATGTTGATCAAATAATTTGGTTGAATCGAATTGAACGGGATCAACGGCCTCAAATTGCATGTTAATTTGTTGCGGCTGAATTGCTATCATTGCATTGTCATTTTGTGTATGCTCAATACATGTTGCAGTTCCATTAGTATTTACACTTGATCCGATTCCACACGAAGTCACCGTACTATTGGATGCTGTTTCTGTTTTTGCTTTCGATTGAAATTGCTTCAGCTAAATGAGAATTGAGCATAAGAAAAGAAGAGGAAAACATTATAATGACATTAATTGACAATTTAAAAAATACTACACATAGTGTGGACGATATTATTAGTGGTACAGTATTGACGTGTCACAATGCAGCAACGTAGCTCTTTTTTAAAGCGCTACGTATTATATTTAAAACACGGCAATCAATTAATTTTGTTTTTCATGTTCATGATTCAAATTCGTTGAAAATTGAAAGAAAATAAAATAAAAGTTCACCTTTTTTCGAGCTGCAGCAATTTTCTCTGCTTTTGAACTATCGGACATTGTGAATGTATTGCAGGATTTATTACAATTTCAAACTTACAAAATGTTGTGTCGTAAATTTACATTCAATAACGTACATTCAATAACGCTCGGGAAAATGCACAAACACAATAAATATTGGGCTAAAAACACGACAATTTTCTATCTGTGTGTCGTTGTGAAAGGAAATATAAAATAGACTACAGTATATTTTGTGAAATTCTCCGATAGTTTTTAATCGTATATATTAGGTGAAATGGGGCTCAAACTTTTGCTTGCAATCGAGAAAGTGACAATTATGAGAAACAATTTCACGTTCAAAACTTAAAAGTCACCAATATATTCATACCAATTAATTACAACCGAAAATCAATGATAGATATCAAATCACAATGTTTTTGTTGCATATCGATATACATGAAATTTCTTTCTCTTTTGCTTTCGTTTAACACCCGTGTCACTATTCTGTCAAACGTTTAATATACGACCAAATTGCCTAGATAGCGCTCGTGTGCGCCCTCATTTTACTTCGACATAAAAACGCGCGCAATTTAAATTTTTCAATTTCTCTATTGTTGTATTGATATTGCGGAATGGTTTGATTTTCTGCTCAAATTCGACCAAATAAGATCAAGTTTGTTTGCTTATTTATTTAAAAAAATTGAATTTGAATAAATAGCAACATTCGAAAATGGTTGCGCTACTTTTCAAATGTCTGTTTTTTCTCACAAATGTCAATTGTGGTATCGGATTCGAGACACTGATAATATTTGACGATGGCATAAAAATGTGTTATTCATATTTTTCGTTTCGTCTTCTTTTTTTATTTAAATAAAATATGCATGGTGATGTGGTCGCGTGCACAGACTGAACTATCATCATAGCAGTCGCAGTGGCAGTGGCAAGGAATATAATATGTATCAACGAAAAGAAGGGAAAAAAGCACAGAATGTGGATCGAAAATGAAAATGCAAAGGCTTAAATCGAAATCAACCGTCAAAGCAATATCAATTCACAATGGAATCGGTAAGAATCATCCATTCGAGTTAAATTTTGTTGCCGTACATTTGTTTTATTTTAAAACCGAATTTATTTCTTAAATCGAGATTTCAAATTAGAATGGATGATATGCAAATATTTCAGTTGCAATTCAACTGAACTAGGTGAAGAAGTGAAAAAAGCGATAAGATGAGCGATTTGTTCGTTATAAGCCGTGCAGATATATTTGCAATATATCCAAAAATCCTAGCGAATATACTGCACAGAGAAGAATTAAAACGTGCCAAAGATGGGGTTTTAACGCAAGATTTTATACCATTGCCAACAGACAACGATTACCAAGAACGTGTTTATTATCGTTTGCTGGCCGTACAAAAGGGTATTAATGATTTAATTGACAGCGGAATGTAAGTTTTTAGAATATACTCTTATAAACTACCGACAAAAAATACAGTATATTTATAAATTTATATTGATTTTGAAATGTATGATATTATTTAGACCGTTAGAGGAAGTGGTAGCGAAAAAAATCAAACAACAATGGGATCCAGATCTAATGATTATTTCGCCATTATCAACTCCAGCTTCGGGTTTGTCGTTGAATCGAAAAAAGTGTGTGGTCGATGATCCAATGGATTTTGTTAGTATGGACATGCTTTCAGCTTGGAATCTCAACGATTTGACAAATGCTGGTAAACTGTTGCGGAAGCCACCACTTCCATGTCATTTCAGAGATGAGCACGAAATGCGCAGAGTTTATTCAATGATCTATGATGTTTATCGGTGTAAGTTCTGGAAAAAAAGAAAAATTCTTAATGAACGTCATTCTCATAGGTACTTCAATTTTCATTTCAGTTGTGCAATCCAATTGCATGCAATTGGTTGATGTATTTTCTAAAAATATTCAGATTTTGTTTGTTATTCCCCCTCTTTCGTACTCCAATTTGACGTTCTCAATTTCGTTACAGTTAAAAAATCAAGTCTTCAGTCGTTTCACGGCAGTTGTTCTACGATATAATATCTATGTAATATTATTTAAATAGAACTTATTGCTGATCCGTATGATTTTCAAGTCGATTTGTTATTATAATAGTTTGAAATCGATTCAACCCGTTTGTCACGAATCAATTGATTTTATTGCAAAATGACACGAAACACATGAAGATGAATCACCTATTTGTGTACCTATTTATATGACCTAAAAACGATTTTTTATCACCCCAAAAAGCGTTTAATATCGATACCAATATTTCATTGGTAAAATAGTTGCCCATAAAATTATAATTGAAAAGTCGAGTGGAAAACGAATTCACAGTATATTCACAATTTACGACGAAACATAATTTTATTCGACAAAAGTTGAATTACAACATAATATAAATAAATAGTAGATATTCATTATTTGCATACATTTTATGGATACAGTGTATCGGTTGATTGAATCGTTGAATTAACTTTTGTATCGGTTTTCATTGAGACAGATAAGCATATCCTGAATCAAGCCTTGCATGATGTAAAATTTTTTCAACATTATCCACAGGTTAGTTAAGCATTTGATTCGGAGGAAATAAAAGCGGGAATACAGCGACGAAATTTGAAATATGCACACTAAAAAAGTGAAATCTGAAGAATACAACACACATTTTTGCCTAACATAGAACATATATAGAATTTGTGTTTCAATCATTTTATTCAGATACATTTCAACGTGATGCATGAACGTTTGTTACATTTTTCAGTTTTAATTATTGTTTTTTCTATACCTTATATACACGCACACACTGTTGCTACAAATGTTGTATGTAAGATATGGAAACACACGGAAGATCGCCGAAATGGCACTATCGTACGTCTGTACATATTTTGTATTTGACATTTCAGCGGTCTTCCGTGTGTTTCATACAAGCCTCCCATGTAGATGGTATAAAAACGCGAAAAATGAAAAAAAAAATAATTTTTTTTTCTTCGATTTACAATTCAATTGTATCGACTTTCAATTTTCTGTATTTATCATCCAAATCACGATCTGGAGTTTTTTCACTTTTTGAGTGCTCTATACCGAGTCTCCGAAAGTTTCATATAAACTTCCCATGTAACACCTATTGAATAGTGACCGAATGCCAATCGTGATTTAGATGATAAAGAATACGAGTTTTTTATTCTGATTTCACCAGATGATACAGAAAATTGAGTGGTATTTGTAAATCGAAGAAAAGAAATTTAATTATTTTTTTCATTTTTCTCGATTTTTCATCATCTATATGGGAGGCTTGTATGAAACTCTCGGAGACTCGGTATAGAGCACAAAAAGTGAAAAAAAAATCAGATTTTTTTCTCAATTCTTATGCACAGCTAAATGGTCTATATCATCTGGTGCGACCGAATGTAAAAATATGCTATTTCTGTCACCCAAATCGTAGTTCAATGCTATCTCGCTCACCCTTACATGTAATTTCTCAACGCATGGCATTCTGTTTACAAAGAACATTCTATTGAAACACAACTGCACAATAAAAATCGTCAACACAAAACTGAAATCGATGACCAAAATACATTCACTCTCAAAAATTTTCATTCTCTTCATATCTTACATACAACATTTGCAGCAACAGTGTGTGCGTGTATATAAGGTATAGAAAAAACAATAATGAAAACTGAAAAATGTAACAAACGTTCATGCATCACGTTGAAATGTATCTGAATAAAATGATTGAAACACAAATTCTATATATGAATCGTTGCGGCGAAACAGTAGCTCTTATTTTTCTCCAAATAATACTGCAACATGAAGAGCTACTCTTTCGCCGCAACGATTCATATGTTCTATGTTAGACAAAAATCTGTGTTGTATTCTTCAGATTTCACTTTTTTAGCGTGCATATTTCAAATTTCGTCGCTGTATTCCCGCTTTTATTCCCACGGACACATTTGATTAAATGAACACTGAATACATGAACAACAGCCACACACCATTATTTTTGATGCATGCACGCAACACGCTTTTTGTCAGTATATTCAAAATTAACAATAAACAACAAAACGAAACGGAGTGGAATGGTTTTTCATTTCATTCAATTTTCGCATCAGAGTTTAAAATGAATTGGGTTAAAAGACGGCAGTAAATGTCAAATTGAACAAAACAAAAATTATAATGGAATTCTGGAAGTGTAAAGTAAATCTTTAGTTGACACGAATGTTCTTTTAGAGAACATTTATTTTATTACTTATTTTTTATGCGTGTATGTGTCTCGAGAAAAATCAATCAAGACAACAGCTGATTGTTTTTGGTTAGTTTTTTTCCGGAAAGAATTAAAACCTTAGCAAACAACTAGTTTGTAAGAAAAAACTTTAACTTCACAATGACGCAAATTAATTTTTGAACTGCAGCAAATGTCTATTCACATAACATATTAATAATTCGCGTTGTATGTTTTCTTGCACTTTTTACAGCTTCGAGATGATCAGAATCGTGTTTGGTTGCTATTATTCGATTTACACTTGCGTCACTTCCTGCGACGTGATCCAAAGGAGCGAGTGAGAGAAAAAGAACTTTATCATAAGTCGGATTTACAAGGTGACACAAAGACTAATATATACAAAGAACATTTTACATTTATGTTCACTCCACTTATTAGTCATCCATGATAATATTTGGAATAATCGCATACATTTGGCGGCATCGATATCACGACTTCGCATCAAAAACAGTGCATTGAATTTGATGGAATTGTTGCCACCACATTTACAAGACAATGATAAAGTTGCGATTGCAACGGCAAATCCTATTGTTACCGGTTGGATTAATCCTTTCAAATTACCGTAAAAATAATCTTCAACATTTTCTAGAACATTGTTAGAAAAAGAACAAAATAACAAAACGTTTATTTCTAGAACAAAGGCTGAGGCAATCGAATCTTTTCGAAAAATTGGTTTTCTTGAATCTGAAGAGGCAGAGAATGGCGAAGTACCGCTTAAGCAACTTTACTTTAAATTTGACAAATTATGTCCACTATTTCTGTCATGCATTCCATTGGATCGAAGCGAATTCGCCAAAAGTGTACTAATGAAGGAAAATCTATTTATTATGCAGGTTACTGAAAATTGCAAATGATTATGATTATTTTATATTGAAACTAGATATATTCAAAGCACCGGAAAGGTGCGGGTACTTTTCTTATAAGTGCTGCTGTTTCTTATATTCAGATGCGGTACTTGAAAAAATATATACATGGAATAACTGTAAACACTCACTAGTAGCCGCATCTCTCCGGTGCCAATAACAGCTCTGATTAAAACTTAACGATTCAAAATTTCTTTGCTCCGCCAAAATAAAGGATCGTGCATTCACGTTAGGTCCAGCAATTTTTTCCCGTCTTCTTGAGTATTTTGAAGTCGAAGGTGACGTGATACAAACACATCTATCATCACAACGATCAATTGCGTACTTGGGTGGATTATTTCAAGGAAACTATCGGGTTAATGATATCATCATCTTTGGTGCCGGCCAACGTTTACACGAGTATAATGATTATATGCATAAATTGGAAATTAGTAATATTCGCATGCGATCGGAAAACTTTTGTCAAATGCCAATTCAATCAACGATTTTGGAGAAAGTGGTTGGCGTCTTTATTACCACCCCAAATTCGTACAGTGCAATAAATGATCCAATTGATTTGATATGTAGCCGAGGTGGTGACTTATCAATGTTAGAAGTGTTGACCGAATCTGAAATGAGCGAAAGTGGAAAAGAGCGCGTGGCAAAAATATTAGAAGAGCAACGTGAATCATTACGGTTGGCAATGTCACGGCCACAAGTGCAGTTTATTTTATATGGAACACATTCAATGGTTGAAACGGAAAATAAAGTTATGGTAAATTTGGCAATTGAATCGGTGAATCGAGCGGCGCATGCACGTCATGTAAAAATGTATAAAGAGAAAAAAAGACTTGAAGCACTTGCCGAACAGGATGGATTGAATGCTGAACAATTGGAGAAATTACAAGGTATTCCATCGAGCAAAAAGAAGTCCAAATCAAAAGAAGATGAAACAAAAAATGCACCCGAATCGGAATCGTCTTCGGATGAAAGCGAAAGTGGCAGCGAAATTCTGGAAAACTCAAACTGTGATGATGAATATAGTCATATTAAGGTTAGGTCAAACGTTCTTTTTTAAATAATTTTTTTATAAATCAAATTATGCAATGCCCATTTCACTGATGAAGGTTCCGAAAACCGATATTTTCGAATCAATTGACATTCCCGATATGTGTATGTATCAAAATAAATGCATCGACGCAAAATCGTCGGGGTGTTTTTTGTCACTAATCAAAAGAAAGAAAATAACACGTTTAGATGAAAAGCACTTAATTTTAATGGCTGAAAAACGTGGACTTTTTGGCGATACAAATCCAAAAAAAGAGCGTGCACGAATTCAAAGCCGAAGCACCAAAAAGGAAGAACATGTCAGCATTCAACCGGTAAAAATTAAACGAAAACGAAGCGAAGAAATTGAATTGCTTGTAAGTGTTTTGATTTAGTTTTAAGCAAAATTGAAAACGAGTCAAAATGTAAATTCTTCTATTAAAACTGACAAAAGGTCGACCGTCTGTCACAGCACACTCACTCGTCTCTCATCCGTTCCGACAATGTGCAGAAACAATCACATGATCATAAACTAATACTATTTTTTCCACGTCTTTGTGAGTATAGTTATCAACACCACAAACGACAGGAGGAATGGATAAATAGAGAGGTAGCTAGGCAATTGTCGAAAGAGTAAAATTTTACATGTTACCTGAATTACATTTAAAAGGCCAATTATTCTCACCGACTGTATTCAAGCCATACATGCGCACCGGGAGGAGATTTCGGGATCTAACCCCGACCTGGACTTGATGACGTCCGGATTTCCTCCCTCTAACGTTTTCAGACTTTAACTCCCCAAGAGTTGATTATGTCCCCTATAGCAACTTTTTCTTCTGTTTATGTCTAAACAAAAAGAAAATGTTGGATATGATGAAAATGGTTTATCTATTCAATTGGGTGATGTAAATGATAAAAATTTTGTTGCCATTTTCGTGCATATTGTTGACAAAAGTGTTTTACAAAAATGATTTGTTTCGACGTATTCATTTTTCAGACCACTTTCGTAATACAACATAAAATAATCCGATTTGACCCCCTACCAGAATTTTCATCAATTTGACCCCCCTCCTCCGGAAATTCAAATTTTCACGTTTACCCCCCTCTAAAATTTCAAGCGTGCCCATGTATGATTCAAGCTCAAATACTCGGTGTAGCTGGTGACATACAACTCAAAATTTTCATTTCATTTAATTAGAATTTGTTTTTGGAATACTTTCATATGCTTATTTAAGTGGATTGAATCATCATATATGGCATCTATGCGATTTAAAGCATTACGTGCGAAAAAGTGGTGGATGGAAACAGTAAATTTTTTACACTCGATTCGTTCGGCGCACGAGTATCGTGTAGTGGATATATTCAATGGAATTGAAAATAAAACAATTGAACCACTTCAATTAACACGCATTTCATCACCAGAAACGACGAGAACATCAACTAGACGACATCATCGACGAGCATACCCATTGTCAACCGGGTACATTGACTTTGAATCGAATGAAAATGTACTATGTACAATAGAGTGTTTCCCATATCTGTAATTAAAAAATGGCGTGTTTCAATTTAAAGAGCATCGATTGAAGCAAAAAACTCTTTAAAGCAAAAATTATCTAATATCTAAATATTGAATTAGTATTATTGATGTGAATCGAACCTTATGACATTTGACGTTCATTTCATTTGTTTTCGAAATGTCATAAGCGCCGCTTCATTCATACCGAGAACACGTTTGGCGTTGTTAATACCAAGTCAACAAATCAATCTTACATTTTATTACCTACGATTTAAACTACAGCAGTGTAAATTCCAATTCAACGTTTCAATTATTCTACGATTTTGCTGATAATTCATATCAAATAAAAAACCTCTATCGAGGTAGAGAACGAGTGACGAAACCAACATTTGGAACACAAAATTTCTGATATCAATTTTGTGACGAAAATAGTTGGTAGATATATTTTCTGTGTACTGTGAATATAAACTTAATATACATTTGTATATTCGAAACGTTGCAGAAATTCTCTTCTTTTTACTTTGAGTTCATACTGACGCAATGAAGCAACATTCCGAATATACAAATGTATATTAAGTTTATATTCACAGTTCACAGAAAATATATCTACCAACTATTTTCGTCACAAAATTGATATCAGAAATTTTGTGTTTCAAATGTTGGTTTCGTCACTCGTTCTCTACCTCGACAGAGGTTTTTTATTTGATATCAATAGTTTTGTAAGCGCTATTTTCCAAGTTATTCAAGACCCATGAATTTGAATATTTTTCAAATACAATGAAAATATGGATTTTTTGGTTATTTTTTGGATCAAAATGATATAAATTATGGATCATAATGAGGAACACAGGTTTTTGCAGTGGTGTGTGGTATGCAGATTTTTTTTTATCTTTGACTTGGGGCTAAAATTGATGAATTTTTGAAAAGAACCTATGCAGTCTTTTTCGAGAAAATGACCGTTATTTGTCCGGCCAGACGGTCAAATTTTGATTTTTGACCGATTTGGCCACCTCAACTTGAAATTTTTATGTCGCAATTGGCACCATTCGATAGCTTACTATAAGACCTTTCCAACGAATATGCATATGCCCTGGGTTAGTCAAGTATAGGTGCCACAGCGATTGTTTGAAAAAATGGCCATTTTTGACCATTTTTGCACTATCGAGGGCCATATCTTGAAAACAAGAATTTTCTGGGATATGAGCTATGCGGCATATTATAGCTTAGTCTTGGGCCTAAAATCGGAGAAATTTTCAAAAAAATCCTTGAGCTTGTTTTCGAGGTAATGGACGGTTTGTGTCCGGCCGAATGGTAACTTTTTGGTTTTTGGCCAATTTGGCCAACCCACATTAAATTTTTTGGACCGCAAATGATATCATTCGATAGCTCACTACAAGACCTTTCCAACGATATGCATATGTCCGGGATGTGTCAAGTGTATGTGCCTCGGTGACCGTGGGTACAAAAGTCAAAAAGTGACTTTTGGAGGTCGGCCACGCCCAACATGGCGGCCAAATCGAAAATTGCCGGCACAAAAAAGTCTTAGTTTTTTGTGTACTTTAATCACAGAAAGTTTCAAAAAGATCAAAAACAACTACGCAAAATTGTACACACATAGACAGACAGACATTTTGATTTTTCATAGAGATTCATATGAAATTTTTAAAACGCTGAATTTTTCGAAAAGTTTGATCGATTTTGATGGTTAGGGGGTCGTTGGAAAGGTATTGAGCTCTAGAATCCGAATATCGATGTTTTATAGGTCAATGACCTCATTTAGTGCCATACATGGTCGTTGGAAAGGTATTGAGCTCTAGAATCCGAATATCGATGTTTTATAGGTCAATGACCTCATTTAGTGCCATATATGGCCGTAGAACTGAATTTTGACCCTTTTCTTGAAAGGACCATATTTTGAAGACGGTTGGACCGATTTTCAAACTTTGACATTTTTTCTTGATCTATGGCCCTAAGGCTTTCCAACCATACATCAACCGGAGCCAACGGCCTTCTAGGTCTCGATTTCGTATATTACGTGTATATATAGCGAGTTCGACTTTTCAACACACTAATGTGGTTTCGTAATCCGCGAACTGCCGTCCGCTGTGACTATTTTCGATATACGTGCATTTTGTATCGATTTGATCCGAATATTTCAACACTTGATCAATCGATTGACCCGGAGTTCAGACAGATTGTTGAATTCAATTCACCAGTGTGAGTAAACTTAATCATTTTATTACCGTGAAGAAAATTGGTTAATTCATCAATAAAAACTATAACTTTTAATGAGAATCCAAAAATTGAATTACGTACTTATTCCAAGCAGTTATTCCTCTTCTTCTTATTGTGAAATTCATTTTAACATGGCCTGGAAACGATAAACGTAATTTACATATAAACGAGTGAGACTCAAACATGTGCTCCTTCTTCACAAACAACACATACAGCTAACTCACAAACATCACAAGTATACGCCATACTCGCTTAGTTTCTGTGATGAATACTTATTGACTTCTGCTGTACATATGATGCTTGTGTATGTATTGTTTTGAAGAAGAACCATATTTTTTGAGCCTCACTCATCTCCGCCCCTTGCATTTTTATTTCATAGAACGTAATATAAGCCATTTATAACTTGAAATCTATAAGGGAATGGCACGTATATGGGAGACAAGGCGACGTGCCAAACCGTAACGCCATCTATCGGATAGAATCTGAATTACAAATTTCGTATTGACTATCTCATATTTGTGTAATTTTGTTCATAGAATTATCAGGTTTATTCCGACAAATTTGTAAGGTTTTTGTTCGCCAACATTTTACATAGCATGCCATACCCTTGATTGAAATATATTTAACCAGTAAACAACCCCAGCGTTCGGAATTTTTTCCTCAAAATTCCAATTAGATGTGGTAGAGGGGTCCAAAAAACAACTTTGGCATCATATTTTTTTCCCCAAATTCATATGTACGGTTATTTATATCTTTTCGTGAGGAATCCAAAAATGGGTTCAATTTTGGGATTTGGAAGGTTTTTGACCCCATTTTGATCATTGTCATAATGGGTTACTTCTGGGGTCATTTTTACCCCAAGTCATTGATCCTTCCTTTATTTGATTCACATAGTCTTGAATATTTATTTTTTGAAGGTAAATAGCATTAATGATTTTTTTTTCTTCCTGTTTCATTAGGAAAATATAAAATAAATGTAAATGATTGAAAATAAAATGAAAATAATTTAAATTGGAATGAAAAAAAAATTAAAATTTTTTTTAGTATTGAACACAGAACGTTCGCTTGATACAGTCAACACGTATCCACATGCATGATTTGCACTAAACTATATGACTACTTGTGCAGAGTGTGTGTTTTTCAAATGAACCGTCGCACATTTTCATGCATAAAAAAACACTTTAATCGTTGTTTAGTCTCTTTCAATGTACAAAATCGATTAAATATTGAAAAAATAATACAAATTATCCCAAATATGAACATGAGAGATGAATTTTGTTTGTGTTTTTTACATCGAAATGCTAATTTTTTTATAGAGCAAAAAATCACTACAAATTGAATCAATATCAAACCAAATTAAGTTTTAAATCTTTCATTGGATATTTAACAATAAAATAAAAACATGAAAAAAATTTAATAATTTAAAAAAAATAGTTTTTTTCACGCAAAATCATTTTACACTGAACTTGCAAAATCAAAGTGTAAAATGACGATTCACACTGGGAAGAAACAACTTCAGTGTAAATGGGAGGAATACAATGAACACATTCATGTTTACACTGTTCAATTTCTCTGAGTAGTCTAAATATTTAACATTGAAAATATCATGGCGAAAGGTAGTTCGACAAGTGATGCTCCAGGACAATTTTGATAAAAATTGTCAATTTTGCGTCACGCCTATATATACAGCGAGTTTTGGAAATCTTAAAATTGAATTTGAACCCCAAAATGCTATATATCCCCGGAAATGGCATGGAAAAACTAAACAAATTGACCTTTCAAAAAAATAATTTTCAAATTTGTAGTGAAAATTTTAGGGGTTCCCAAAAAGAGGTACTTTTTAGAACGTTCCCACTAAAATCAGGGGAGTGAATGTATTGACCAGGGACCGGTTTGCGCATATTTCTATGCCTGATAGCTTTGCTAAGCATAGCGGAGAAGCAGGCCGCAACGCATCCGTCGTCATTCGATTCGATTTATATCTTATGCGTACGTCTCTCAAAGCACGGCCGCCTGCATACACGCACATGTGTATGTTCAATTGTTCATACAGAGTGCACGGCGATGCGTCGGTTGCATTTGCCGCTATGCTACCTAGCGTATCTAGGCAAGCATGGAAATATGCACGAACCGGTCCCTGGTATTGACTATTTTATTGCGCCAAAAACATTCTAAAATACCATACCTATCGACCACTTGTTAAATTTCCGGAACCGAAAAAATATGTTCAGTTTACGAAATGTCTTAGGACCGAGTTGTCGACTCTAATCTATAGAAGTTTCGATGGGCTTTCCAGGGATATAGCATACCCAAATGTAATTGAAATACTTTTGAAAATTTTAGTCACTTTTATGAAAAGTGACTATTTGAAAGTTTCGAAAATTTGGCAAAAAAAATATCGTACCTGCTCTTAAAATCGCAAAAAACTAGGCAGTTGTTGTCTGATATCATACAAACATTCTGGCCTTTTCAGATTTTTTTTTACTTTCAATGTGTTAATTTTTACTGTGGCTCCATTTATGCAAAAAAAAATCATTTTGCGAAGGATTGCGATCTACGTGGATCTGTAAGTCTATTTCATCCAAGGGCAACACAAAATAATGTAAAAATATAACATTTCCGCTTAATTTTCAACAAGAAATCCGATAGAAGCATTTTTACAATGATCTGTAAACATTTTGAGGTCGAAAAATGGGTCGGTATCAAGTGATGTTTTCACCTCGTCATATTTTTAATGACTGGTGTGAATGAATCTCAAGTGATTCCAATGCATACTAATGACCTCTTTTCGATGCCACATCTAGGAAACACTAGAAGAAGTGTCAAAAGCATTGATTTGTGTCAAAATCACAAAAAAAAAAGTTTTTCTTTGGGAGCCTATATGAAATCGTAATGACGTGAAACTTTGCAGAGGTTATTTTTTCACCAAAAAATACCATTTTGTAAGTTTTCAGAAATTTGCATTCAAATTTGGAGTACCTCCCATACAAACTTTCCGATTTTTGCCTCAAAAACGAAAATTCTGTCTGGAAAGTGTTCTTACATTTGATTCGGATTGTTTCAAACTTTGAAAATTTAATTTTTTGTAAGAAAAACAAAACAACCTATGCAAAGTCGATTCGATATGCTTCAATGATAAACTGAAAACTAGAATTTTGAACATATTCAAGCTAAGAAGCACAAAAACCTCTTCCTTTGCGAGGTTAAAAAGAGTGACGCTGTGTGGTGAGATTCGGTATACAAAAGAACTGATATCAATTTGAATGCCGCTCAAAAAATAAACAAAATTCTGAATAGAACCAGAAGTGTTATAGTTAAGAACATTTCAAAAATAAATCTACAAAACAAAAAGAAATAGTGCGTCACAGTTTCGATTAGCTTAGACTAGGAGAAAGTTTTGAAAGAAGCTTTCCTTCGATATTCGACAGAATGATATGTTTTTAGTTCTATCATTTATAACAGATGGCGCCACATATAAATTCGTAGCAATGTAAAAATTGTTTGTGTATTTGATTGCAAGCGTCACTGAAAATTTATATCAGATCATTTTCAGATTTGATGTGCAGTATTGCGTCACAGTGAGAACTTCCAAAGAAGTGTTTTTTACTTATATCATTTGTTTTAAAATTAAATTTAATTTTTCTGTTTGAAATCTTTATATATTCTTTTATTGTATTCATATATTGATATTCATCACATTGGAAATCATGAATATTTATATTAATCGATTTCTTGCAATGCACGCCAATTTTGTTTTGCTTTCTGCCATACTTTTATAATTTGTTTTTACATTGAATTAGAGTTTTATGTTTGCTCTCGAATCTTTTTTTTTTTGCATTTTTAATTGTTTTTGTAAAATTTCGAAACAAAAGGAGAAATTTCTACGGTGAATTTGTAGTATGTATGGTTACCAAATCTATTCAAAACTAATTGCACCGATGTTTTAATTCATTTTTTTTCAATTGAATAAAGCCCTCAAAACATCATTTCAAGGTGTAGTTTCCTGGTTATTTAAAAAATCTTAAAAAGGTGGTCCGCCAAATACACGCTTTTTCGAATTTTGACCAATTTTGAGAAATGTTGGTTTTAAAAAACGTGCACATTGGTTCAAAATTGAGTGCTTTTTCGATCTATGATTTAAAAAAAAAACGTTATTCACACATTTTTTTTAACAAAATTACGATTTTCATCGATTTTTCCCCATTTTTATATAGTATGGTTTTATATAGTATTTTTATGATGGATTGAACCATCTTCACTGAATTTTTTTCAAAATTTCTTCGCTGTATGCTCTTGGGGAGCTCAATATCTTGCCAAAGAGCCAAAAATGACGTATCTTTGTTGAAAAACACCCCGTGTACCATAATCTAGAAATTCCCCAAAAATCGAAAATTTTCGAAAAAAAAAACAATAATTTTGATGAAAAAAATTGGTTCGTTACGAATTTTCCCAGATATGACACACACACCAAAACATCACAAATTTGAATTCTCTAATTTATTCGCTGTATTTATTCACAGCGTATGATACCGTCGCACACCAAAGGTTGTTTTTACATACATCTTTTGCTGTATTTTGTATGACGGTGTTTCGCTTTGAAATGCAACCTTTTCATACGCTGTTTTTATTCTATAGCAATCATTTGGTCCCCAACAAACGCTCAGTTTTCCACCAGAAAACTATGTATGTAATTTTTTTAATTTTGGTTGGTGTGAAAAAAGTCATGGTCATTTTTCCAAAAAAAACAACGCATGCAGAGCCATCTAGATCATTTTCAAATTATTTTTCAATCTGATTTCAGATCTGGATAGCTGAGGTTCGTAGCTTTCCAACGACATATAGATCATTACCTCACCTTTCATATGCACAGAAAATAGGTCATTCGATGAAAAACTGAAAAAGTGCATTTCACTTTTTTTCGAACCCAGACCCAAGGCACTTGCGCGACGAAATCGAAAAATTCGAAGAGACATGTATGCTCAGTTTTCCATCTACTTTCGAATAAAATCGGTCTCCGGCGATTTAAGAAATGTCTCGGAAAAAAAATTGCCGACACACAAACATATCATTTCAAAAATTTCGTGTTTTTCGTAAGATTTTTTGACATGATCATATCTCGGACACTTTTCGATCGACTCCAACAATTTTTTTTTTTCAATACTATCTACCCGAACTCCAGTTTCCGAATATGCCATTTTTCAGAAAATTGTTTCTGGTTTCGGTGGTCAAAAATGGACAAAACCAAAAATTTACCTTTTTTTTGAAACGCCACCTAGCGGTCAAATTTTGAAATTTTTTATTTTTTCTTGCGGATTCTTAATTTGGTGCCCGAGCACTACTAAAATATGCAAAAACATCTTTCCAAAAGTCAGCGGTATTGATTTTCATTTCTTTACAATATATATAGAGTGACGCAAATATACAAATATTTCATAATATGTATGTTGGTATTGCGTCACTTGGGGGACTGCCGTCCCCTGTGAAATATATTTCGCAGCCACAAAGTGGTTTGATGGAAAAATATGTGTAGAAAAAATTATTAGAATAAAAAAAATCGTCATATTGTAATTTTTCTTCAATATCATTTTTTAAGAATATTTAATTGAAAAAAAAAATACTTTTAAATTGGCATTTTAATATGTGAGAAAATATGTCCATGTTAAGATGGCATTTTGCTCTTACTACTTTGAGTTTTCCCGTCTATATTTTCTCAGAGTATATTGATATTTTTGTCGCTTTGTTATAATAAAATAAACTAAATTAAGTATGGAGCAAAAAATATCAATCTTATAACTTTTAATTTCAATTATACTACGTATAATACTACAAGAGTGCGTTCATGAACTGTCAACACTCAAAGTTGTATCGAATTTGTCTAAAGAATAATATATTTTCATGAAAGTGAAAATGTAAATAAAACTAGTAATACAACTAGTCCGACATATAGGCGAGTTTTTAATTTAATTATTTATCAATCTTATAATTAAACTGATGGAAGTTCGTGTAAATTGTCACAGCATTTCATTCAAAGAACACTGTTAAACTGAAGGGATTAGAAATTAATCTTTTTGGATTTTTTTAATAAAAAATCCTAAAGGATTAAACTCTAATCCCGAATATACAGAAAAAATCCCCGAAGAGAATACTAAAACAATACTTAAAATAATTTGTTTGAATTTGATTTATTGGTAATCATCGTTTTCACGGTGCAAAAAATACAGTTCAAATCAGAGCAGCGGTTGCGTGAAAGAAACAATACATGCGCAATTATCACATGTACGCTTAGGTACATCAAAGCGACGAAGCGGGTGAGTGCGCGCATGTATTGGGGTTTTCACTATTTGGTCAGCATATTTTACTTTGTTGTGATTCTTGTGCATATGTATTGTTTCAGCTACAACTGACAGTTCTCTTTTGTACCGTACTTGTGAAATCTTCGCTACGTGAAATCGATGACGGTTCGTTCGTTCGTAGTCATTTTTATTGAATTTTTGTTCGTTCGTTCGTTCGTTCGTAGAAATGAATTGCGTTCGTTCGTTCGTTCGTAGAAATTAAAATGTTCGGATTGTTCGTTCGTTCGTTCGTTTGTTCGTTTGTTCGTTCGTTGTCGTAGGAAAAGTATGAAAATAAAATAATTATTTTATTAGTGAAATTGAAAGTAGATTATATTTTGTGAATTTTGGTATTGAAAACATAAATTATAAGAAAAAATTGAACAAAACAAATCTTATTGCAAAACGTTGCAGAAATCAATGCAGTGACAGTGAAAGTGACCATGAAAGTGAGTGCGATTTGGAGGATGATAGTGCTGATTTCGAGAGTGAAGAAGAAATTGTAAATGAATTTTTGGGTCGTGATAAAACTTCTTGGCAAGCAACAGTCTTCACAAATACAGCAGTACGTACCGCAAATCGCACCACACTGAACAAAGTTAGTTTGATTGATGGACAACGTATCGATACAGCTGACGACGCATTTAGTTGTTTGTTCACCAAAATGGTCATCGAAATGATTGTGAAATACACTAACATGGAAGCACACCGAAAAAATCCAAATTGGAAAGTGGTTGATATCATCGAAATTCGTGCATTTCTGGAATTATTGATAACGGCTGGAGTTGAACGTGGAAACAAACGAAACTATGTCGAGTTCATTGACAAATTGCGTAGGCCTACCAATTTTTCGTGCAACGATGGGATTGAATCGGCTCAAATCAATATTGAAATTTATTCGTTTTGATGACAAAAACAGTCGAAGTGAACGACGGCAACGAGACAAATTAGCACCGATACGAGAACTTTTCAACGCAATTGAATCCAACTTGTTTCGAACATTCTCACCCGGAAAAAATCTCACTGTCGACGAGCAATTAGTACCGTTCCGAGGCCGCTGTCCATTCAAGCAATATATATTCCGTCAAAACCGGACAAGTACGGTATGAAAATTTTCTGGTTATGCGACTCTCACACGGGTTACCATCTACAAGCAATTCCGTATTTGGGCAAAAATGGAGTCAACGTGCCAAATGCGGTTGGTTTTGGGCAAACAATTGTACGAGAACTGTGCACGAAATACGAGAGAATTTTCCGAACTGTCACAATGGACAATTTTTCTACATCATATGAGTTAGCTTTCATCATAAGAGATGCTTGGCAATGGCTAGGGGGAGACACCAAGAAAAAATTCCGAATCCCCTATATAAATTACTAATCCAGCTATTCCACTAATCCAAAAACACAAATGTGAAATCGAAACTATTTCTCCAATTCCATGCACTGTTTCCGTCAAAAATGTTAATTCTGCTATTCCGCACTATTCCACTAATCCATCAATAAACGTCAAAAGAAATGTCAAATGGGTTTTAAGTGAAATAATTTTTGCTATTCCATACACTGTTTCGCTATTCCACGCGAATCCATTCACAGGCGTTGCTATTTCATTGCAATTTTTCGAATCTTTACACTAAAAGTCTAATCCTATTCCATGTGTCTGCCCCCTAGGGCAATGGCCTAACCATCGTTGGAACAGTTCGAAAAAACAAAAAGTTCATCCCCTCAGAATTTCAAGCCAACAAGAATCGAGAAGTTGGATCAAATTAGTGGTTTTCGACCAAAAATTACATTGTTGTCTCACGTTCCAAAAAAAAAAAAAATAAGTCGGTTGTATTCTTGTCGACACTGCATCATTCTCCTACTATCAATGACGATGGTAAGGCAGAAATCAACACATTTTACAACAAAACAAAAGGAGGCGTTGATCAACTGGATCAATTATGTCACAGTTATTCATATCAACGTGGCACAAATCGTTGGCCATTTGCATTTTTCATTCAATTTGATAAATGTATTTGAAGTCGCTGCATTTGTCATTTATAATGCAACACATGACATTACATGAGATCGATATTCATTTCAACGCAAGAAATTCTTGATTGAGTTATCGGAATCATTGGTGTATGATCAAATAGCACGCAGAAACACTCATGGAATGGACGAAATGCATCGAGCTGTATTCAGTGAAGTGCAGCAGCACTTGATGGGACCTGAACCGTCCACATCAACGACACAAAAAAAAAACAAGACAAAAAAGGTGCTTGTTATTTATGTACAAGAAAAATCAATCGAAAGACGCGAACACAATGCGGCAAATGCATAAAAAATGTTTGTTGTCAGCATTCTCAAAAAATTGTGATGTGTATTCATTGCAACAAAAAGCGTTTACACGAAAATACATCCTCAGATTCAAATCAATTTTGTCATACGTTAATGATTTTTAACATTTTTTGCTTTTTAAATAAAAATATAATTCAAATTGTTTAAAAAAAATATACTCTGAAAAAACTGTTGTGGGGTTATGTTCAACTTTATGTGTTGACATTTATTAACACTACAAGAATATAATAATTCAAAGAAATATTGTGGTGATTCTATTGTAGTACTACAAAAAAAATGTGTGCTGTGTAAATAAATGTCAACACGTAAAGTCGAACATAACCGCACAACATTTTTTTCAGAGTAGTTTTGTTCATTTCATAGGTTTTTCATACATTTTGCTTGGGCGGTCCAATGAACCGCTTCTGTACGTTTTCGTTACTATATCTGTTCTGTACCTAGGAGGGTTAAAATCGGTGATATTTTCAAAAAATAATTATTGGACCATTTCTGAGAAAATCTCTGTTTTTTGTCTTGCCAGATGGTCAATTTTTGGTTTTTGGCCAATTTGGCCACCCCCACTTGAAATTTTTAAGTCACAATCGACCCCACTCGAGAGCTTACTTTAAGACTTTCCAACGAGATGCATATGTCCGGGGTGTGTCAAGTGGATGTGCCTCGGTGACCGAGGGGACAAAAGTCAAAAATTTAGTTTTGGAGGCCGGCCATATACCAAAGTGCCGCAACAAAAAAGTCTTAGTTTTTTGTGTACTTTAATCACAGAAATCTTCAGATACCTCAGAAACAATTTCGCAAAATCGCGGACAAACAGACAGATATACCAAATGATTTTTTATAGGAAAACCATATGAAATTTTTAAAATAATAAATTTTTCAAACGGATTGATCGATTTCGACGTTTGAAGTATCGATGGAAAAATCATTTAGTAAAAAATATCGATATGGATGAATGAAAATGTCTAAATATCGCCAATTCAATAGTATTCGTTTTTAAACTAAATCGAATGTGTGTTTTTATTTTCAATAGGAAAATGGCAAATCGTTTCAAGCCATCCATACCAGCGAAGAGAGAAACGAAGGATGAGATTACGACGATGTGCGCTGAAGACAATTATTCGCGCACAATTCCAGCAAACATTGATGAGCAAAATAACGGGCCTGAATTTGCAAGCCACTTCGATTTGCGTTTTGGGCTCATTGCTGTTCTTGTTCGAGGTGCAAAAGGCGTACGAACATAGGCATTGAGAATAATGATATCGCATTCTTTGGTCGAAGGTCTTGATGATTACCATCGTATCGATTGGCCCAACAACAAAGATTTCAGCAATGGCCTCAAGCATTTGACCAATCAATACACAGACAACGTCGTCACCAATTCAATAACGCATCCCAACAAACACATCACCCAGTACTTGAAACTGAAAATGTTCGAATTGAACAATCACGGAGAAGAGGACTCAGAGACATTTTTGCCAAGTGACATCGAAAACTGATCATCAAAGAAAAAACATCAAAGTGCCAATTCACGATCCAAACAAACTCGAACGGTGTGGCATGTTGTATGACATGGGGAACGACCTGAATGTGTTTCCAGAAATGAGGGGTTCCGAAGAAAAATGTTACGTAGAAAAGTTCCGTGGAAAAATGTTCGGGAGCTCAATGATACCAAATACTACATGGATTGATAATGATCCGGAATCGGACACTAGATAGCGACACAAGTAAATATCCATCTCATTTTTAGAAAGGGCCATCCTTCAAACCTCCAAATATGAAATTTGAGCCAAATACGTTCACTGACTCAGAAGTTACAACGCTTGAAACAGACCAACCTCCAGGTTTTTGTTGAAATGCAGAAAAATCGAAAATTCATTTATTGAACAACTATAAATTTTTGTTTGTTATACTCATCAGCGAAACCAAAACTGAGCTTGCTGGTATTGCTTGGACTCTCTACTATCGATTAGGGCCATTTAGAAGTAGTCTATTGAATTTACATGTGGTCTTACAGACGGAGAAAATGGACGCCTCGAAATTGCAGTTTTTGAAGAGATGTTTGAATGAATAAAAAAATTTGAAGATGCCAAATTGGAAGCATTATTGGATGAAGAAATGTCGACCGAGCAACCATTTCTAGACACTTGCATACCGAAAGATCCGAAAATTGGGAAAATAGGTGCCACATCAACTCAATGAAAATCAATTGAGAGCACGAATCGGAACATGCAAAAAAAAATCTTGCCGAGCAAAAAAAACACAGTTATTTGTATCGAATTGTTACTGGCGATGAAAAATGGGTGTATTACGACAACCCGAAGCCCGATCATGGTATAGGATTTCCTATATAAATCTTGTAACTAACAACACCTCTAATGCGTATTCCGAGTACTAATAGAAGTTTGTGACAATATGGCCGTCACAGTGTGGCAAAATCATAATGAATCGATTAAACTGCGTTAAACTGTTAAAATAAAACAGTAGAAATAAATAGATTTGAATTTTTTACATTTTGAAAATAAAAAATCTTTTGTGACGGCCATATTGTCACAAACGTCAATTAGTACTCGGAATACGCATTAGAGGTGTTGTTAGTTACGGGCATGATCAGGCTTCGCGACAACCCTAAACGTAAAGCAGCGTATGTTCATCCAGGCCAACCAGGACATTCGCAGCCAAAACGAGACATTCATTGCCAAAAGGTCATGCTGTGCATTTGGTGGGATCTGAAAGGTGTCGTATATTATGAGCTGCTAAAACCAAATGAAACTGTTACTGGTGATCGCTATCGAACGCAATTAATCAAAATGGAGCATGCATTGAAGAATAAACGGCCTCGTTCCGATCAATGCAAATGATCTAGAATAAATGTATCTTTGAATACTAAAACAAATAAAAAACCTCTATCGAGGTGAAAGACGAGTGATGAAACCAAAATTTGAAA
>NW_022197486.1:165470-210259 GCF_009176525.2 Contarinia nasturtii | reverse complement strand
AAAAAGTGAAAAAATGTTTTTCGATATTTTTGTGCACTATACCAAGTCTCCGAGAGTTTTATATAAGCCTGCCATGTAGTAGCAGAAAGACAGTCGAAAAGACGAATTTTTTTTTTCAATATTCTCGACTGTCTTTCTGCTACTACATGGCAGGCTTATATGAAACTCTCGGAGACTTGGTATAGTGCACAAAAATATCGAAAAAAAAAATTCACTTTTTTTGTGCATTATACCGAGTCTCCGAGAGTTTCATACAAGCTTGCCATGTAACACCAAAAAGACAGTCGAAAACATGAAAAATTATTCACTATTTTTTTGAAACGAATACCTATTTAGTACGTTTTGGTATGTTTTGATACGTTTCGGTACTTTTCGGTACTTTTCAATACTTCTGAGTATATTTAGTATTTCAGTACCGATTTTCCCCTTGATTTTTTGTACAATTTCAAAATATTTAACAGAGAATTGCAAACTCGATTTGACAATTTTTGCGCCGAACATCCGGACGTCCGGACGTGTTCGGTGTTCGATGGCACATACGAACGAACACAACGAACATTTCAATTTTAACGAACGACCGACCGATCATTTATGATTTCAACGAACGAACGACCGACCACAAAAACATATTTTTTCAATGTACGAACGAGCGACCGACTGTTCGTGCCCAGCTCTGTTGTCAGATAGCTGGCTAACTATTGGCATACACTAGTTGGTGTAAGCCAAGGCTAATACAATGCAGGTTAACGAGAAACCATCACTGCTAAACAACTTTATAGTACATAAGTTTTTGATCCGATTAAGTTTTGCCAAATTACCTGAGGAAAAATTCAAAATTCTACACCGATAGAAATTTTCTACTTTTTACCCCCAACATACCTCCCAAAGGGTTTTTCGATATTCCCAGCCATCTCTTCGACCCTGATATATGAGACACACCCTGTATATATTCAAGAATTGAACATTTCACACGGGTCGCAATATAAATTCAATTTCCAAACAAATAAACAAAAAATGAAAACAAATAAAATAAATATACATTAAATATTTCGAATGCGTTGTGAGTGTGAGTGTAAGTTTATTAAACATGGATACACAATTTAGGGGAGTATAATTAAATTCATTTTTGTTATAATTGTTTTTTGCCTAATCATTCTTTTGTCCTCAATGAAAAACAAATTCCGAATTACATAATAGTTATTTAACGAGTATTTAAGTACATTGAATACATCGAAATATGTTTTTTTTTAAATTTCTTTTCGTCTTCTGGTAAATAAATTGAATGACGTAAGCGTATGCTTCAATGCAAAACATGAATATCCTTTACTCTCTTGTTTTATTAATGATCACAATCATAGTAGTCCGTAATATTCCCTTCAATCGATTTTGTTTTAATTTTTTTTTGTTAAACATAAAACATGATTTTAACAAGATCTTCATTTGTCAAATAGTCAATTAGTAGCTATAGTGTTATATAATCACTCTGCTCACAGGCTGTGAGTCATAGCTAACTTACAAATTAATCAATTCGCGATATAATATTAATGGCACCACATTTACAATACAGCTTCTTTTTAGCTTTTTTTAAATTTTGTGTACTTCATTATCAACAGAAATTAAAATAGAAATTAAATGTTGTGACTTGTTATTTTGTTTCTTTTTTGTGTTCAACCGTAGCAGCGGCTGATACCATTTAAAATACAGAGAAATGAAAGTCCATTGATGTTGTCTTTGTCCACATGTAGGTTATCAATTCGCAAAGCGCGGGTTTGATTGGTTACAATGGTGTTCAGACATATTTCGAATATTTGCCACCTCTAGGCATATAATTATTTGCTTCTTCGCGCTTGTTATCGGTGAAAATTTGTGGCACCAAACGGTCAATTTCGTCAATGTTCCGCTTGCTCCAGAGTGAATGATATGGCGATGTTTGTACAAAACGATTTAATCCAAAACGATCAATCTCGTCGAAATTCTTCTTTACCATTGGCATGATTCGTTCATCGTTCAACATCCGTTTCATGTACTCTTGATAGTCAGCCTTGTTTACCTCATGAAAATTATGCTATTGTATGAGAGGAAGAGACACGAAAAAAAAAACCAGAAGAAAATTAAAGGAAATAAATAAAAAATAATATTTTGTTGCTTAATTCCTTTAAAATTATATGTTTTTTATTTCAATAGTTAATCGAATGCAAAAATGGTTAATTATGTTATATGTACTTTGATTGGACCCCTCTTACTTGTTTTTGTTGTTGTTCTTGTACGGTTGGTAAGGCCCGTGGTCGTTCGAGGAAGAAACGTTTTGGTGAATATCGGTCTGATTCTGTATCAATGCTACGTTTTCCCAAATGGTTGTCAAGTTCATCAAAATTTCGACGATCAATAACGGGATTTAATGTATTCGAAAAGTACTCATAGAGCAGAGGTTTCTCTTCTAAATCGACCGCAAGATGTGCAGATGGTTTCCTTTTTAGTATGCAAATAAATTGAATATAATTGCATTCTTGTTAAATTATTTTACATTGTGCTGTGGTTTTAAAATTGGCTAATTTGCCATATAATTCAATTTACAAATGACCAAGTTATTACTTACTCGTTAAAATTGCTATTGTTATTCTGTTCAACAGTTCTGGGTCGCCGACTTCCACCTACTTCATGTAAAAAAAATTCAAATTGTGAATAAAAAGAACCGCTTTTGTACAACAAACTATTGAATAAAAAGACACGCATACACATTGTAGACGATTGTATGTTTTTGTAAGATCGCACTCACACGATATAATTCATGTAATAAGTGAAGCGATTTAAAGCATGATTTGAAGTTTTATTTTTGTGAATATTCACTCATACGTATTTCTACAAAAGTACTGTTTAGTGGAATAAAGATCAAATTTTATTAAATTTCAATTCTATTTCTATCATAATCAAATAAATATTAACTTTTAAAAAACTCTAAAAATAAGATAATTATATCAAAAATAAACATCTAGATGATATGTTTATCACACATCCAAGTTTGCATCAAGTGTTCTTGCAAACATTCGAGATATATAGGAATTCATCTGGCATCCTATTTCATTGCATTTTCTCGTCCTTTATGTTTAAGTTTGCTGAATAATTAATAAAAAGGACTAAATTACAAAAAGAGGAAAAACATTATTGCACTTTGCTTGCGACTATGAAGTTGTAAAAGGTTGGTAGTTAACGACGGATAATAATATAAACATTTCAGTCGGTAGTGCGTTTTTGATGCCCATAAAAAAGGATTCGCGAGCATCACTAAAGACATCAAAAAACATATACAAGAATTTTCGTAATTGAATTACATGAGAGACATGCGAGACGAAATCGAAAATTTCAAAAGCACATATACTCGTTTAAAACCAATACGGATTTAATTAATTATTATTAGAAGAATTCACGCTTCGAGTACACTCGGCACATCTTCGCTGCTTAGGCGAATGTCAGCAGTAGAATTCACTGCGACATGGTCAAAAACCATCAAGTAGCCATATGTAAATGTTTCATTCTCTTTTGTGCGAATTTTCTTGGACTGTCTATGGCTGTGAGCAAAAACATGCATTAGATGCACGAAAGTTCGCAGTGAACTCAACGGATGATATTCCGTAAAGCAGCGATGATGTGAATTATGATGAATTAATTTAATACGCGTTACTGAAGTCGTATTGGCTTTAAACGAGTATTCTCAGTTTTCTATCTACTTTCAATAAAAATTGGTTTAAAAACTTATTTTCAAAAAGTATGGAAAAAAAAGTTTTCATACAAACATACCATCTGACCAAATTTGAGGTTTTTGGCCATTTTTGACCAATTGACCATATCTCGGCCACTTTTTAACCGATCAAGATGATCTTCTTTTTAACATTAACCACGCGATCCCGCATATGGCCGCATTTTTTTCGAAAAAATAATTTCGTTGGTCAAAAATCGAAAAAAATGAATTTTCTGGGATTCTTTCAAAATGCCACCTGGCGGCCAAATTTTGATTTTTTTTTAAATTGTGCGGCATCTTAATTTGGTGCCCATACTCTACTAAAATATGCAAAAACCACTTTCCAAAAGTCAGCGGTATCATATCCAGGTATGCGTACATGGCATGCCAGAGTAGGACGCACATTAAATCACGTAGACATGCAACGTTGCAAAGAAGTTAGTTGTAATTTGCTTATTTTACATTAAATTTCATCATATTTGATCAATCGGCAATTTATATGTACAATGAAACAATTTATTTTCTTTTAATCCCAACCAATAAGGAAATCATCAAAGTCAGTAGTAAGCGCTGTCATTGCGAAGCCGAATATCCAAAACGCAACAAGAAAATGAATCTTTTTAGTCGGGAATTCACTGAATTTGGGCAAAACACCATCTCCACGAGGTATACAATGGTTACCATACAATCTTCATCGCCTACGAATGTTAAAACGTGACATAGAAACATACGTTTCTCACATAGGGACGAACTGCCAGAACATGATTATTGGCGCCATGTACTCCGGTGGCAAAATGTGTAAGCGTTGCTGGTTGTAAACATCAAATTGTGTTAGTTTCACAAATAGCACTTTGATTGTTTACACATTTCTTCACCATGAAAATATGCACGTTTTCGATTTGATAAATACCTTGAGGAGAATCGAGCAATGGAGAATTTTGTGAATCGGCTAACGAACAACAAAGCATGCCTATTCTACATGGGTGCTGATGAGATTTCACCAAATTCACCGATTAGAATCAAGAAGCACGTCCGCTGTCCGGGCACACGGAAATTTGTGAAAAGCGTTAAGAAGAAACGTGGGAGAAGACTATGCGTCACAAATATGCCCAAGATGTGGAAACCAATATCCACAACACACAAGAAGTGATCGATTCAAGACGTGCCATAATTGTGTTCCAAAACCAGCCTTTGAATTGCCGATAATGGTTGTGACACAAAAGAGCCACCGACAACTGAAAGTGGAACGAAATGCCGCTAAGGAAGCAAATCCAAATCATCAAATGCTCAATCTGTTGGTATTTATATTATTCGAGTTAAAAGTGAAAACGAATATAAGTGTCTAAGTTTAAAGTACTATTGTGGACAAAAAATACCGGTAATTTATTAATAAAATGAAAACTCTTTATTTATTCTTCAAAATCGATTTCGTCGCCTTCAAAGTAATCCCCCCGGCTGCAATGCACATACGCCAACGTTTTTTCCAGTCCTCGAAACAGTGTGTGAAGTCACTTTCTGGTATAGCCTTCAAAACACATAGCGATTCGCGTTCTATCGACTCGAAACGGTGTCCCCGGAGTGGTCTTTTGAGTGTAGAAAATAGCCAAAAGTCACACGGTGCTAAGTCAGGCGAATAGGGTGGTTGCGGAATGATATGAATTGAATTTTTGGCGAAATGATCACAAATAACTAATGCAGTATGAGCCGGTGCATTATCGTGATGCAAAAACCACGAGTTGTCTGTCCATAATTCCGGCCGCTTTTTTCGAATCGCTTCACGCAAACGACGCATAACACCCAAATAATATTCCATGTTAACAGTTTGGCCAGTTGGAAGAAATTCTGAATGCACCACACCACGATAATCGAAGAGTTAACATAACCTTGAGATTGGACTTGCTTTGTCGTGGTTTTTTCGGCTTTGATTCGCCTTTGGTACGATATCCGCTCGACTGATCGGCAGTTTCGGTCGTATGCACAAATGCAAGTCTCATCTCCCGTAATGATGCATTTCATGGCCGATTGATAGTCAGAAATCATTTCTTGACACACATTAACACGTCCCTCTTTTTCAAAGGAATTCAATGATTTTGGAACTAATCGAGCAGCACAACGTCTGAGGCCTAAATGGTCTTTCAAAATTGTTTGAATCGATCCTTTTGAAATGCCAACAATATCGACAAGGTCTCTAGACGTTAATCGACGATTTTTGAGCACAAGATCTTTGATTTGCTTGACGTGTTTCTCATCAGTTGATGTTGATGGTCTTCCCGGCCGATGTTCGTCTTCACACGTTCTCTGCATTCTTTGAACATTTTGTACCATTCATACACTCTCTTTTGCGACATGGCCTGTTCACCGAAGGCCTTCTCCAACGTCCTTAACGTTTCTGCAGCAGAATCGCCAAATGAAAATTTATCGGTGTAAACAAACAAATGTAACCAAAAACCTCATAGAGACAATGCCAAAGACAGTGCTACCAACCTATAGTCGGAAGGTTTTCATGATTACTTTTCCGCGCGAAATTTTATTAATAAATTACCGGTATTTTTTGTCCACAATAGTAAATCACAACAATTTTTTATTTTAATCGTGAAAATTGCTTTGTTTGGTAGAAAAATCTCTGCCATTTATGGTTTGAAAAAGATTTCTGGCATATAGTCGCCATGGCCAATTTTTACATAGGCCAATTATTCAGTCCTTTTTTGGTCAATTTTTGATCATAACAGATTCTATAATATTTGATAAATGGGTTTGAAAAAAAGAAATTCTGGTTCATTTCAAGACATGGAAAACTAGTGGAAGTCCTGAATTCTTCATTTCAGTACAAATAATGACACTTTAGCTGACCAAAAGTGACATTTTATACACCGTCGGCATTTCTGAAACATTTTTCTTAAAACTTCTCCTGGCGCCAAAATTACGACCATGAATGCCATTGTTGATGACTGTTTGCTTCAAAATATTACCAGTCATCATCCGGAGCCATTTTAGTTCCAATAAAAAACCAAAATTTTCCAAACAGAGGCTTAATCTATCGGTTGGTCGAAAACCTTGATTTTAAAGAAAATTATCTCAGGTTGGTTGACCATCTTCCTCGTGTGATCTGATGACCCTGGAACATTTTTTGTGTAGCAAATTGAAGTGTATGGTCTATGCGGATAAGATAAAAACGATTAAGCACTTCTAAGGCCAATATTCATCGCGTTATTAGCGAGTTATTGCCAGCGATGTCCCAAAAAAGAGAGACAGCTGACTTTGACAGTTCATTTTTTTTCAAGTGCTCTTAAATATTTACACAAAATCGATAATTAAAAATAGAAAATAACACAAACAAATAAAATAAATAGGAACAAAATACTGAAAAATACGTGCACAATAAGGAAAAATTGAAGTTTAGTCGGAATCATTGAGGTATTGTTGGAAAAATTGAATTGGATTGAAGGTGATTGTTTTTGTTGTTGCTATTTGACATGTGCGATACACATAATTGCAGTGAAAAAAGGTGTACCGGCTCACAATTTGGAGGCCAATTTTTGATTTGCAGTAAATGCAAACAAAAAGTTTTTGTCGAATGCATAAATTCACCATATGCGACAAAATTATTAAAGGGCTTAGGCCTAATAATAATTGACGAAGAAAAAAAAAATATACAGGCGACCAAAAAAGCGTAAACATACATTCATTGTTTGAAGGCTGTTCACCATTCATATACAATTGTAATGCATGCGTCGATGAGGAGAAACAACGAGATATCAATGAAAAATCCAAATTGTCTAAATTCGTTGGTGACAAAATTATTGAGGCAGTTCAAAATGAACTGCAATCAATAATTCAAAACAATAAATTCGGAAATGTCGAAACAAATGACATCACAATCAATACACCGAACCAAAGCGATGACAATGAATCCAATGCAACCGAAGAAACTGTGAAACCAATGGACAGCGAAAAACAAAAAAAAAAAAGAAAAGAGAAAGAAGAAGAAGAAGAAGAAGAACAACGACAAATAAAAGGAAAAAGAAGAAAACAATACAAAAAATGAGCCACATTTACAACAACAACAAAAAAGAGAGCAACAACAACAAAACAATCATAATATACAGTGTGTATATCGGAATCTGCATCGACAGCGTGATGAACCACAACATTTTGGCCACGAACAGAATAATCAACGTTTTTATCAACGGATGTCTGGACGAGATTTTGAGAATGGCCATCGACAAGATTATCACACACAATCTATTGACAGGTCATTTCAAAGACGGAATTTTGTGGACAATCGACGCAGACATGGACAACATCGTGAGAATTGTGACTGTATGAGGTGCTTTGAAGAGTTTGAAACGCGGTATGAAAATTTTCGTCGGGCCCGTCTCAGTCATCGGCCGCCTGCCCAACGGTGGCAACACTGGCGCCTACACTAAATCTCAAGCAAAACGTTTCTGTTGATTTTTCATCGCTGGATTTTGACTATAGTTACTCAGGTAATTTAAATAATTACGGTATATGTTCTCCACAGGGGAATATGAGTACTACACATAAATTAAATGATGAAAAATACATTCAGCAGATATCGATCCATTCACAAAACGTAAATGGATTACGTTCGAAAATTTCGGAGTTTGCTGCTGAGATACTTGTTCAACTGTCATCAATTTACATGCTTCGCGAAACACATTTGAATAAAGCAATCAATTCCATCGACATTTTTCCGCCAATGTATGAAGTCTATCGATGTGACCGATCAACGAATACTGAAAAGGACCAAGTACATCAAAAGGAGAGAGGAGGTGGAGTATTGATTGCTGTCAACAACAGACTAAAGTCAGTTTGCATCGGAACGGGTGACAATTTCGGAGCAGAACAAATTTGGGTAAAGGTTACCAGCATGAGAAGGAACATCTTTTTGGTTGAATTGTACATCAGACCTGACTCAACTCTCAAAGTATATGAAAACAACATGTATGCTTTGAAAGAACTAGCTTCAAAGTTGAGTGAAAAAGATGTTTTAATAGTATCTGGTGACTTCAATCTGCCCAAATTGATTTGGTTTGTTGACGAGAATGAGGACCCAGACATTGCAATTGCTATCAATGCAGCCAGTGAAAAAGAGAAGATAGTGCTGGATACTTGCTATGAACTGGGACTTCACCAGATTAACAAGAATTACAACCAAAATGGTCGTATGCTTGATATGATCTGGACAAATGATGTTGAGTTGTTTCAATGCACAATAAGTGACTATCATTTATTGAATTTTGAAAAGCACCACAATGCAATTGAAATCAAATATAATGAGCCGGTCGTCAAAACCATTGAAACAAGACAAACATATCGCGACTTTATAAATGCAGACTATAAGCGAATAAGTGAGTCGCTTCTTGATATAGATTGGCATAGTGTTTTTGATACAAGTTCATTACAATTGAGACTAGATAATTTTTATACAATTATTAAGTCAACAATTGAAACACATGTACAGTTAAAGACAAAAATCAACAGGAAACAACCGATGTGGTTTAACAAGTCATTGGTTGAGTTGAAAAACAAGGTCAGCAAAGCACATCAAAATAAAAAAAGGCTCAACACACTTGAATCAATTGAACATTACAAAGAAATAAGAAGGAAATATAAACGTTGTGCACGCTCAGCTCTCAGAGATTACAGAATAGAGATGGAGAAACAGATAGATGATGATCCAAAGAAATTTTTCAAGCACGTGAATTACAAAAAAGGGAAAAGTGAAGATCTACCGCATGAGATGACTTATTTGAATGAAAAAGCAAGCGATCAATCAACAATTGCTAGTTTTTTTGCAAAACACTTTGGCAACGCTTACAGCTTTAGAGGTGATCTGCGATATGACAGCTCGGAAATAGAAAAAATACATGATATTTGTGCTGAAATATCAATGATCGAAATAACCGAGGAGCTTGTAGGTCAACATATAAGCATTCCAAACAAATTTATCAAGCATTGTTTGGTTTCATTGCAGGGGCCAATCTCAACACTGTTAAAAGAATCACTTGAAACTGCCTCTGTCCCGCAGATATGGAGAACGTCATTTGTCAGACCAGTCTACAAAAACGGCGATAGAAATAACGTTCAAAATTACCGGGGTGTTGCTTTACAGTGTATTTTGTCAAAAATTCTCGATTCGATCGTCACAAACCATCTCAATCTATATTTGAAAAACATAATCCACGAAAGTCAACATGGATTCATAAAGAACAGGTCAACGATAACAAATTTAGTTGAATTTACTTCAAAAACAATTAATAACATGGGGAGAGGACATCAAACAGACGCCATCTATTTGGACATAGCCAAGGCTTTTGACTCGGTCAACTTAAAATTGCTTATTCAAAAATTAGAAATCATGGGACTGAATGAGCAGCTGTTAAAATGGATCGAATCTTACTTGTCTGGTCGCAGACAAATTGTAAAGATAGCAGATACCAAATCTGACCCAATCAAAGTTACATCTGGGACGGGTCAAGGATATCCAATTGGCGCTACTTTGTTCATCATGTTTGTTATTGATCTACCATTCGTCGTTAGCGATTCTTGTTTTCTTTCATTCGCTGATGATACAAAAATTTCAAAATGTATCACCTCAACAGATGATTGTTTTAATCTACAGAATGACTTGGATCGTGTAGCAGATTATTATTGACGCAATTTATTGAAATTAAATGTAAACAAAACAAAGATCATATCATATCATCGGGGATCACTGCAATATGAATACAAATACAACATAGGCGGCGTTCAAATAGAAAGAGTCTTTGTAATAAGGGACTTGGGAGTGTTGCTTGATGTGCAAATGAATTTCAAATCACACATTGAGCATGTCACGGCTAAAGCAAAATCAAGATTGGCTTGGCTAATCTACGACAATATGTGCAAAAAAATAGAGTCAGTACAAAAACAATTTTTACTTTTTGCGCTAAGGAGAATGAACTGGGACAGCTATAGACTTCCTAAATATGAGCATAGACTCCTGTTTCTACAAATGATTACGCTTGAGGAGAGACGCGAGATGGCGCAGGTGTCTTTTATATTCAAAATTATTAATGGAGATATGAAGTCGAGCCATATATCAAACAGTTTAAATTATTATGATTCAGCGCATAATACCCGTGCAACGCCGCTTTTTGATATACCGATTAGAAGAAGCGATTACACGAAGTATGAACCAATTAATTACATGCTTACTACATTCAATGATTATTATACGAAAAAAATACCAAACAGTGATACTACTTTAATTGATTTGGAAGTAAATTTATCAACAGTCAAACTGAGAATTGAAAAATATTTAAAACAAAATAGATAGAATTGAATAGAAAACATACTGAGAAAATTATTAATCTCCTTCAAAACTACTAGATGTAAGAATATAATTATTTTGTATTTATTTAAAATATATTCAATAAACCACCAAGGCGAAGGAACGCTGTTCGGTGCAGTTATTATTATTATTATTAAAAAGTGGCCAAAATGGACTGGCCGACTGGCCTATGTAAAAAGTGGCCATGGTGACTATATGCGAAATTATTTTTAAAACATAAATGGTATAAATTTATCTACCAAATAAAGCAATTTTCACCATTAAATTAAAATGGATGTGTGTTTTATTACTCAACCTCTTAAAAAACACCCTTTATTTTATACAAAGGTAATATTTGATTGGTACAAATTTATGTACAAATTAAGAATATGCATTTGCTTTGAATTGTTTTCTGGTCTCTTTGAATTATTCATGGGCTACACTCCTCATATATTCAGACGTAATGCAAGTCGGTACACAGAAAGAAAATATCAGCCGACGCTATACGCAAAACCGACTGGTACGTGCGCTCATACGTTTTTACATCTTTTACATCTAGTGACCATACGATTTTTCGACTGTGCGAAGAATCGTATGGTCACTAGATGTAAAAGATAGAAAAGCGTATGAGCGCACGTACCAGTCGGTTTTGCGTATAGTGTCGGCTGATATTTTCTTACTGTGTATTCATCCATATCAATGGCCTGATAAAACCATTGTCGGAAATGGCTTCAACTATTTTGTTAACGATTACATCACAAGTGTAAAAAATAATCTCAAAACGCACTGTGAAAAGAGATTGATCTATTTCTTCCGCATAAAATGCTGGCGCACCAATCGCCAAGGTCACATGTCAATCGTATTCAAATATCGATGATATCGACATAAGAAACACAGTAAAATATCTAATGAACAGCATCAATCTAACAAATGGCAACCAACAATGAGAAGAAAAAGTGCGCATTTTATTGGAGTTTATTCGTGAAAAAAATCGGATGGCCAAAAAATACAAACATGAAATGGTTTGAGAATATCGTTGGTTTGAATCATTGTGGTTGTTTGGTCACATTCAGCGTAAAGTAGAGCAATTCTTTGTTTGGCCCACAACAACTGAAAAACGCCCAGAACTATTACAATGATCGCAATGATAAACTATGGCGACTGTTGTTCAATATGCATAAAATTCATCAATTGGCTAAACAACAGAAGAAAATCTATTTTCAAACCGTCACCAATAGTGTATCGATATCAATATTGTACAAGAAAGAACAGAGTACGTGCAATGAAGAGCAACCGAATAGTGATGCAGCATCGGCTGCAAAGAAGTTGATGCGGCTGACCGTGAAGTATTATTATCAAAATGCATCGCAATACTGCGAAATGGAATGGCAGCGAACGCGTTTGTATGAAAAATGTTCGTTCGTATAAATATTTTTCGGTTCGTGTTCGTTCGTATTCGCTATAACCCCCTTAGCGTTCTTTCGCATTCGTTCGTAAAAAAAATATTCTATTCGTGTTCGGTCGTATTCGTTCGGCATATTTTTAAAAGAACAAAATCCACTACCCAAATAATGTAAAATGAAAGTTCAAGTGATCATTCGTATTCGTTCGTAGAAAAAATGTCTGATTCGTGTTCGTTCGTTCGTGTTCGTTATAGAAGATGACGTGTTCGTTCGCATTCGTTCGTAAACATATTTTCGATTCGTGTTCATTCGTATTCGTCACGAACGCGATCGAACATGAATATGAATGTTCGTAGCCACATCTGGGCTGTATATGCAACTCTCGAATAAGCACGTCTCGATTTAGATAATTACATCAAATCGACGAAAAAATGTGATACCATCGCCAAGAATATCACAAAGAATGAGGCATCAACGGTATTTATGGTCAAACCAAATATTGATAATAATTTGAGGCTCAAACCAAATATTGACCATTCAAATGTGAAATTTGAAGACGAATGGCGATCATCACAAACTTGTCGACAATGTCAATTGGTTTAATTTGCATTACAAATTGTTCGTTGGGCAGAATATCATGACATTTTTCGATTAAGTTTAATTGCTTTTTTTTTGTTTTTTAAATGGACTTTTTATTACAATTTTAACGTAAATCGTAATAAATTTATTTGATTGTTTTTGTGTATGTTCGAAAAGGTTAATGGTACTAAAGCTTGAAAATACTGTGGCACGCAAAGACACAATTTGAGATATGTGATGTCACAATACCATTATTTTTATACGATTTGAATTTGAACCTTTTCATGATTTTTTTTTGAACAGTCTTCAAAATGTTGCCTGTAACAAAATATTTATGTCAAACATCAATTCGAATCATTTGTATTATTCGAATTCAAAATTGTAAAAACACACAGAAATATTTCGGTTGATTCACTTACTCCTGTTGGATTTGTTGTATGAATTTTGAAGATGCCCTGCATTTGTTGCTTCTAACAAAAACTTCGAATGTGTTAAATACATGATTTGAGTGCTTTTCTCCCTCTGCGTTTGTTTATATGAACTAGTAGCTGCCACCCTCAAAGCTTCTTCGTTGTGGTGGTAAATATGCAATCATGCTGTGTCAATATCCTGCATTAATCATGTGATTACATTTTATTGTTTTTCTTCAGTTGTCCTGAAACATCTATGCACTCTGAATACTCTTTCAGTTTTGTTGATTCGCTCTCTCACATTGCAATTCATTTTTAATGGCAAATATTTAATGACATCCAAAACAATAGTAATGTTTATGGTTCATTTGATTTTATTTCTGTTTCAAATAAGACTCTTCGTTTATTCTTGTTTCCGAGAAAGCATACTGTAGGTTGTAATTGTAATTTACAAATATGAGTTGTCAGCTATTTTAAACGATTATTCGCAAAGCAGCTAAAGCGGAATGAATCGGATTTCTCTCTCATTTCATACAAAATACACTGCCAATTAACTTGGAAGCAATGCTTGATGTATCACTGTATAAACGAGTTTAATTAACCTCAAGGGTCACTTAAAAAAAAATTCTTCTCCCACACAGCTTGCGAAAATCATAAGCTTGCAAGTTAGCTTGAAGCAAAGAGTAAAAACAAAAATACATTTGAGAATATTCAAATAAATATATATTTTTCTATTCTTGTTTTTCTTTTAAAATTTTTGACATATGATAATAACTCGAATTCCTTTTGGTTTTGTCTGATTTGAATCCCTTAAATGAAAATAGTATGCATTTTATTTATGTTTTAATGTTTCTCTTGTTTTATTTTACGATCATTTTAAAATAAATTAGACACCATTCAGCATAAATTCAATTGAAACAACATTTTGAATCAATTTTGTATGACCACTTTGTTGTAGTTGACAATTTTGATGTTGACAATTGAATAATGTTGTTACACTAAATTGAAAATTTTCTTTTTCGGACAACTTGAAAAATAAATGTTAAACATATTATTTTCTCAGTTTTAATGCGCATTTAATAATTTTTACATCAGCTGAACAAATAAACATTAGTATTCAAGCTGGTTTCGCGTGACCCCAATCGTTGCCGTAACATGTTTTTTCTGTTATTTTTTTTAAAAAAGAAAACAGTGTGCTTAAGAAACGCCGATTAAAATATATTCAATACATAAGAAATATGAAGATTAATTTAAAACACCAAGATTTATAAAGAACGACAAGTATTTTGCCTTTTTTGATATGTGACCATAGTAGATCCTTTTGATTTTCACATTTCGCTCAAATGTCAAATGAGGCAGAAAATCCATAAAATTAATAGGGTTTTTTACTGAAAAAAAATTAAACGTACGCATCTCATAAGAATAACTAGATAATATTCGGAGGAATTTTAATTTAAAATATGTGAAAATCAAATTCTATTTGGTTTTCATGTGTCATTTATCAGTACGTTAAAATATCATGTCAAAAAATTAATTCAAAAGAGAAATGGTTTTGCTTTTCATGTTATTTGCTTTGTTATTTGGTTGAAATTCGGTGGTAAAATGCGAATACTCATGGTATATTGCACATTGTGTAGATCTTTTTTTTTCGCTTGTTCTTGGTGCTGAACGCATTTATCTACGTTTCAATAGATTACCGCCGCCGATTCGATCAACAGCTCTTTTCAGCAGATTTGCACCGCCTATTGGATCGATGGCACGTTTCAATTGATGCTGATTGAGTGCTGGTGATACTTGTGAAAATACTACATTTTGGACTGGTTCCTTTTGTTGTGACGAAGTTAGCTGCTGTAGGACTGGTAAATGATGATGTGCATTTAATAAATTATTCATTCGACGTTCCAAATTGTACAGTTGATATGCATTGGCCAATGTACGTTCTAGTCCATCCAAACTCCGTGGCACAATTTCGCCATTATATCCATCTTTAAAACTGTTACTATTATCCCAAAAATCGGCTTTGTACGCTATTGGACGAGCCACATTAACATGATCGTACGGTTCATCTGATCATTTTTGTTATATTTTGCAGTTTATTTAAATCGATGGATGCAAAATTCCAGAAAGAAAACAGAAAATTCTTTAATATTTACTTTTGAGTGTATTATGATGTGTATTCGTAATAAGAAATATGTTTTCAATGTTATTTGAAAATCTGGGTGCAATGTGCAGTGTGTATTTCAGTGCATTTAGTCTCATTGTGTGAGTGTGTGTGTGTGTGTGTGTGTGTGTGTGTGTGTGAGTGTTGATAGGTTGTTTTATTGTTTTATGTGCGGAAGTTGAATAGGAAAAAAATTGAAAAGAAAACTGAACTGATGAAGCCGTATCCTATGATGACCTTTGTTCAAATCAGTTGAATTTTTGTTGTTTCAAAATCAGAGCTTCATTAGAGTTCAATTTTTTCTTCATACATTTTTTCACAGATCTCTCTATATTTTATGTAGTTTGATTGAATGCTGTATTGTGTGCTGTGTATAAAATTTGGGAATAATATGCCGAGGAACATTCAATCTTATTTGAATGTTTACTTGTTTTATTTGACGTGAGTCTTTGTATATTGTGCATATTAGTATATGTGTGTACGTGTACGCATAATTCGGTTATTTTAAATAAAACGTAAAAATGTAGGTAGCATAGAAATGCCAAAAATCAAGATAAACAATTTAAAATAATAATAATTACCGTAATGATTTTGTTGTTTTATTTCTTCCAGGTGGTAGATTAAGTCATCGATATCCTGCAAAGAAAAATAATTGATGTGAATGAATGTTCTCTGTGATACATTTTTGACTAGGGGACATTCATACTTGAAAAGCTAATAGGAATAGTAGCAACTAGCAGCACTAGAAAACACTAGCATGGAAGCAACTAGGAGAAATTTTAACAAAATTTTGTTCACATGTTCAAATCATTGTTCCACTAACAAAATTATTTTATAATTTCTACTAGCATGCCTTCGGCTCCCTTCGCTCGCCTCGGCATACTACCCAAGCACCAAATTTGCCTTGTTCGGCCGGGGCATTCGCAACGTGCGTCAGTTACGAACACACGAAACAGAATATGGAGCGAGACACGAAGAAAGTAGTGTATAAGCGTATGCGCTTCATTCCTTGTATCTTATTCGTTATTCCCCTTTTTCAGCTGTTTGCATGGCAAAGGCTGCTTAAAAGGGGAATAACGAATGAGACGCAAGGCACGAAGCGTATATGCAAAAACACTACTTTCTTCGTGTCTCGCTCCGTATTCTGTATTTTCGTGCTTTCGTATCTTAAAGATAAAATCACCAGAAATGTACCTGTATGATACCGTAATGACATGAAACTTTTTACAGGCTATTTTCTTTCAAAAAAAAAAAAAGAATAACATTCTTAACGTTTGAAGCAAATTTCAATACAAATTGAAGGTACCTTCTATACAAAGTATTGTACAAACTCTACTTTTTTGGTGATTTTTTCAAATATTGGTTGTTTCTCAAAACTGACGTCAGATTCGGTTTTCTCGTACCAAAAAAAACCCTTTACACATTTTAAACTTTAATTTACGTCTCTGGGAAAAGATTTATCTAGTTAACAAATTTTCGCATAACATACCCCCTATGGGTACATCATGGATACACCGATGAACGAATATCGCTCAAAAACAATACCAGCCTACTCCTTGCAATCCCAGTCACCCTGTAAAGTCAGATGTGAAATTGCGTAGAGTACACTTTCGGGAGGTTGCTGTTGAAATGATTCGTTTTTCATGATCGTTTATTTCGGTTTTAGTTTTCAATATTCGAGTCCAATTCAACAGCATCAAAATCGAACGATTTTCGACGCTGGATGACCAATGTTGAAAGCAATGGTTGGCAATGATGGACCTTGTTAAAACTGTGGTGAATCCGCCGTAAAAACCATGGTAAATCATGTTTTGACACGTTTTACCATGATGGTCGATCTCAAAATCCATGGTAAATCATGTGTGCAAAGTATAAGTGTGCAAAGTTTGGTTCAGATCGGTTAAAAATTGTGAGAGGAGTTAAGGACAAAAGAATAGCATTTCGTTTTTATAATATAGATATAGATAATATAGATAAAGAAATTTAGATCCTATATTGAATATAAACAAATTGATAAAATATCAACAATTCAAGCAACCATAAAATTCACACTATCTCATCTATCTGCATTACCATCTCTATAATATAATTCGTATTATAAGTTACGAGCCATACCAGTATAAATAACAATATTAATTCGCCACTTCAATTTGAAATAGTTAAGTATCAACTTGCATTTGCAAAAATTCATTCGATGATGAGATTTTTTTCCTTAAATCTATCACACTTAAAAATCAAAATTCGAAACCCAATTCATGCAATTTTGCCATCGTTTTCATTGATTTGTGGCACGGTGTATTATCTTGGTGAAACAACACTTTCTTCTTTCGTTCTTCAAACGCTCCAATAACGCTATATAATAGTCGCTATTGATAGTCTGGCCCTTTTTAAGATAGTCAATGAATATTATACCATGCGCAGCCCAAAATACTGATGCCATAACCTTGCCAGCCGACTGTTGCGTCTTTCCACGCTTTGGATTGGGTTCGTCGCGTGCAGTCCACTCCGCTGACAGTCGATTGTACTCTGGAGTGTAGTGATGGAGCCATGTTTCATCTATTGTCACATATCGACGCAAAAATTCGGTTTTATTGCTGTTAAACAGCTTCAAACATTGCTCCGAATCATCAACACGTTGTTGTTTTTGATCGATTGTGAGCTCACGCGGCACCCACTTTGCGCAGAGCTTTCGCATATCCAAATATTCGTGAATAATATGATGTACACGTTCCTTTGATATCTTTAGGGTCTCAGCTATCTCGCTCAACTTCACATTACGGTCATTCAAAATTATTTTGTGGATTTTTTTGATGTTTTCTGGCCTAACCACCTCTTTTGGACGTCCACTGCGTTGTGCATCGTCTGTGTCTGTACGACCACGTTTAAATTCACGAAACCAATATTTTATATTTGATTGTGCTGGCGCAGAGTCCGGGTAACATTTATCAAGCCATTGTTTGGTTTGCACAGTATTTTTTCCCATCAAAAAACAGTGTTTTATTAACACACGAAATTCGTCTTTTTCCATTTTTTTCACAATAACAAAAGTTGTTTCACTCAAAACGCTATATCTCACGAACCAATTGACCGATTGCTGTCAAATTTTGACACGTATCGTTTGAAGGTTCGTACTAACTAAAAATCATAGCAAAAAAAATCCAGTGACGCCATCTATATGTTAGGACAAAGACTTATCTACCCACCTGTTACATGTGAGCACTTCGAAACATTCATCTGCAACAGCAGGTTGCACCAAATGTAACAGCCACACATTGATTATAATATTTGTTGGATACAAGGGGCGGATATGAGTGAGACTCAAACATGTGCTTCTTCTTCAAAACAATAAATACACAAGCATCACATGTACAGCAGAAGTCAATAATTATTGATCACAGAAACAAAGCTGAGTAGCGTGCGCACTGCGCATTTATTTCTGTTTGCACTGCTGTTATGGCCTATACTTTTGATGTTTGTGAGTTTGTGTGTATGTATTGTTTTGAAGAAGAAGCACATGTTTGAGTCTCAATCGTTTATCTGTAAATTACATAGGCATTTCCAGGCCATGGTTTGATATAATTTGAATTGATTCTTCAATAAATTCTTTTACTCTTGGCCAAACTATTTTATAATAATACGTAAATTAAATGCATTATCAATTGTTTTATTTCTTCAAAATATGGATAGTAATAAACTGACTATTACAGCGGACGGTGATTCGCGCGAGTGACGAAACCACACTAGTACGTTAAAAATTCAACTTGCTATATATATACGTAATTTCCAAATAATTTCCAATGGCCCTCGGCCCCGATTGATGTATGGTTGCCCTTGGGCCATAAGTTGAGAAAAAACATTAAAGCTTGAACATCGGAACACCTGTCTTCAAAATGAATGTGTCAGAATAAAAACTCAACTTCATATCTCACCTCCTGCTCACACTTTTGGAAAATCCTTCAAGAGAAAGCAAGATATGAGATATGAAGTTGATTTTTTTTCTGACACATTCAAATATGGTCCTTTCAAAAAAGGATCAACATTCAGTTCTACGGCCATAGATGGCACTTAATGATGTCGATTCTAAATCTAAATATGTCTTGAAAGTCAAAATCGATCAATCCGTTCGAAAAATCCAGCATTTTAAAAACTTTATATGAATCTCTATGAAATATCAAAAGGTCTGTGTGTCTGTCCGCGATTTTGCGTTCTCGATTCTGATCTCTTTGAAACTTTCGAAGATTAAAAATTAAGATATTATTAAGATTGAGATACCAAGGACAAATGCATATCGTTGTAAATGTCTTGAAGTAAACTATCGAAATGTGTCCCTCTTATCGGACATATAACGGACATTTTCTCGAAAAATACTGCGTAGTTTCTTTTGAAAACTTCTTCAATTTAAGCCCCAAGTCAAAGATAAAAATATGTGCATATACGGTATATGATATAGCACATACCACTGATAACTACTGTTCCCCATTATGAACCATAATCTATATCATTTTTGATTATTTTTTGTTAAAATGGTATAATTAAAGGAAAACAATCATTTGCTATAGATTCCGGAATGGTCATTAGAAACAATTTAGTCATATGGTACATAATCCATCATGAGCTTCAATGATTAATAAGTTTTACTCTTATCGGTAATACTGTCATAAAATCTAAGCATTTAGTTTTTTGAACTGATGCTATACATATTACAATAACTAATTCTCATGGAAAAATATGGTTATTTTCAGAGTTTTATTCATCAGCAATGCTGTCATCAACAGCATAAAAAAATATCTTGCTGATAATGCGTCGTCCAATATACGCATCAATATAGTATACATTTTGATGAGTTTATACATCACAGCGTACGACTCTTCTTTATCGGTAGGTTCAATGCATACAAACAAAAAAACTGTTTTTAGTTATATAAATAGTGAAGAGAACAGTGAATGTACTGTTGTTCTATGTGATTAGTGAACTGCTACGTATATTCGCATGTGACCGACGAGGCATTCTCATCAAGATAGATTTTTATGCTGTGGATGGCAGCAGCGCCGAGTGATACTCTGGTTATTTTTCTCGAAAATTCTTTAAATCACATTCTCAGCTATAAATCTATTATAATTAATTCTGTCAGACCATCATTGGAATGGAATCAATTACGATCACCTTTGAACATAAACGGACGTTGGCACGTTTCATAACCAGTCACACATTATATAGATTACACCATTTTTTATCATTTGTCTTAAATGTAATTGCTTGATCGAAAAATAATAATAACCAGCAATAACATTTATGTGTAATATACACACGTGTGCATTAGGGTGGAACTATTTTTAAAATTTGATGTCATATCTCGATGGCCACTTGGATAAACATGTCTTATGGTCCCCAGACTCAAGATATAAAAGAACTTTGAACTTTCTATTTGATATAAGAAATCGACATGAAAATTAAAGGGGTCCATTTTGCTGGAAAATCATAAAAAATTTCAGTACCAAGTTTGATGAAATTTCAATCAAAAATAAGGGAACCACCCATTCAAAATTTTCGATTTTTTCGTTTGTGAGCTAAAAACCAAAAATGTTGTATTGGATACATTCTTATTTTTGATTGAATTTTCATCAAACTTCGTGAAGTTATGTACTTTTGACAGAAAATGTGATTCACAGAAAATGTGATCAGGTTACTGCAATTTTTTATGATTTTCCAGTAAAATGGTTCCTTTTAATTTTCATGTCGCTGTCTTATATCAAATTCTTTGATATCTTGAATCTGGGGACCATAAGACATGCTATTCCAAGTGGCCGCAAAATTATGCCGAAGATGTTCCGCCCTAGTGTGCATGCACAAAAGAATATGTATGGTAATATAAATTGTGATCCAAGCGACACATGGTACATAGAACGTAAACTATTGAAGACAATAATAACTGGTTTCAAGGACTTTGTGCAGAAAGCTAGAGATTGTCGATTGTCCAACCCATTGAACTCATCTGCCACCGCCATGATATCCGCTAAACAATATTTCCATTTAAAGCTTTTGTTACACCGGTAGGTTTTTACACAGTTTGTATCGATTTTCGAGTCAAAAACAGGAACAACATCTTCATTTAATGAATATCAATGTCAAAATATGATAATATCATATATGGCATTAATGAGTTGCAGCTCATGTGCTATATATAATACAGACGTGCATGCTATGAATAAATCGGATTGAATTATGAAGAGCCTCTTTCTAAGCTTTATGTTTCGCTTCAGTTCGAAGCGTTTATTAAAATGGATTAACGATGAAACGTTTATCTCTATTCAGTAAAATGTTCAATTACACTCGCATAAAGCAAATTTGTTTCAGGTAATTACCGACGCTAATTATTTTTGATAACTTTATCGTACTTCTTTTTCGCTGAATCTCTGCATTCTATCACAATACAGCAAGCTACAAATACTCAACCAATCTCATATAAGTGGGAATCATTGGAATGTTCTGAAAACTGATTTATCTTGCAGAGACGGAGGAACACGATAGAAGCCAATAAAATTAATTTCCATGTCGCAATTTTGAAAAAAAGTAAGGAAGAAAAAAATTAAGGTTCATTATCCCTTCATAAATGACAGCCTTATAGTATTTATTTATTTATTTATCTATTCACCGTCTGATCACAGACTGCATTTATCACAAAATTTGTACAATATCGTTCACAATGAAACACCACCCGATCGTATACTCAGCCACCAGCCTTTTTGACTTCGGAGCAGCAGATATCGATTGTGTTCACTGTTTTAATTTCTATATAACACATAAAAGTTAAAAATTAAATTTTCAAATTTCTTTGGTTCTCATTATATTGCAGTCTTGTATATACAATTTTATCTCTAAGTGAGCTGGTAGGGTCCTTTAATTTCTGGTGAAATAATTTCTACACTTAGAGAAATAGCTTCTGTGTATTAATTTCTATATAATAATTTCTAGAAAATAAAGCTGAATTAATTCCTAGGATTTCTTTTAAAAATTATACACTTTCAGTGGAATTAATTTCTGAGTAAATAATTTCTAGAAAATGAATCTGAATTAATACGTATCAATGGGCATTCGATAGAAGTTAAAAGTATATTTTTCTAGTCAACAAATTCAATAATATTTCCTCTGATAGAATACAATATTTTAGATTTTGGGTCGTTTTCGTGCTCAAAAAATTAAAACGCAAGGTAATTCTTCGACTGAATTTTGAAACTACCCCAGGGGGTGGACATGATTCTCTGATTCACTATGATTCAAAAGATTCAGATTGTTTAGATGACATTTGAAATATCATATGTGTATCATAAAAGAAATTATTATTGAACAATTAAAATTATTTGTCTTCGAAAATTTTGATTTATTGACGATTTTTCAAATGTATTAACTCATAATTCTTATTTATCTCATGTTTTCTAGTAAATTGCAAATAAAATCAACGATAATATTTAGAATTTGTTGAACGATCATGTTAGTCAAACCATAAATGAGGCTTATTTGACATTTGGATGATTCATTTGATTCAGTATGATTCACATGATTCAAAGTTTTATAATTCTTGTCTACCCTCTTGAAACTACCCCCAGTTTATGTTACACCAAATAACGCAGTGTATTAAATACATCAAAATTTAGACTGAAAAATTTCATTAAATTATTCAAGTTAAGAAATACACCAAAATTGGGTGAATACACCAATTTTTTTTATGATTTTACCTAGGGGGAGACACAAACGATAACACTAATCCTACTGGAGTATAACATTTTGTTATTGATGATTCAAATGATTTTTTTCATCAATAAAATTTCAGAACAAAAGGAGTTTGTAAAAAACTGAGAGCAAAAACACAATATATCGATTATTTTTGCCCGCAGGCTGGATATGTCGTGTTTTTGCTCTCAAGTTTGTCTATAGTTTTTTTTTACTCGCAACAATCGGGATTTTGTTCTTACGCCGAAAAAATTGATTTTTTTATACGCGTGTGATACGACAGTGTCATTACAGCGGTCTTCCATGTTTTTCATACAAACCCTCCATGTAGATGGTGAAAAATCGCGAAAAATAAAAAGAATGATTAAATTTTTTTATTCGATCACAGCGGACGGCAGTACGCGCGAGTGACGAAACCACATTAGTGTAATGAAAATCGACTTGCTATATATACAAGTAATTTCCAAATTCTAACCTGGAAGGTCTTCAGCCGTGATTGATGTATGGTTGGAAAGCCCTTGGGCCATAGATCAAGAAAACATATCAGAGTTCAAAAATCGGCCCGTCTGTCTTTAAAATATGGTCCTTTCAAGAAAAGGGTCAAAATTCAGTTTTTTGGCCATAGATGGCACTAAATGAGATCGTTGACACCTGAAACATCGGTATTCTGATTTGATGACACCATTTATTTGGATCTAAGTGTTCGCTTTGCTAAATTTCATTCAACTTCGACTTTTATTGAGAAAATCGAAAAATAAAGATTTCTGTCACACACATTGTGTCACAAATTCAAATGTTGACTTTTTTGAGAGTCACAATCTGGTCACTAAAAGATGGCATCATTTATTTGGATCTACGTTTTCGATTTATAAAATTTCATTAAAGTTCGACTTTTATTGAGAAAATCGAAAAATAGAGATTTCTGTCACACATGTTGTGTCACAAATTCAAATGATGACATTTTTGCGAGACACAAATTGGTCACTAAAAAATGACACCATTTATTTGGATCTACGTATTCGATTTGAAAAATTTCATTGATTTTCGACTTTTAGTATGAAAATCGAAAAATTGACATTTCTGTCCCAAGGAGTGTGTCACAAATTCAAATGATGACATTTTTGAGAATCACAAATTGGTCACTAAATCTGTATCGAAGAATTTTTATGATTACGGTTGTTTTTATGGAAAGCCTATTCGAAATTTCGATAATAATTCTTTTTTTGGCAATTTTCACTTTTTTGTTCAAAAAATGTCCGCCAGATGTCGTATCGAAATTTTCAAAACATTTTTGGAAATCACAAATTAATCACTAAAATACTGCATCATTAATTTTTTGAAATTTTGTTTTGTTTCGAATTAAAAAAAAAAAAATTATAGACTTTTTGATGAATAGGCTTTTTCAAAATATTGCACTCAAAAAGTAAAAAAAAACAACAGATTTTTTTTTCTCAATTCTCATACACGACTAAATGGTCTATTTTATTTGTTGTGATCAGAATGTAGAAATTTGCTATCTATATCACCTAAATCATTGTACAATACTATCTCGCTCGCCCTGCATGTATAAATGTTTACAGCCGACATTCTATTCACACACAACTCACATTTATATTTTGCTGCGTTCTGATCACACCAAATAAAATAGACCATTAAGTTGTGTATAACAATTGAGAAAAAAAATCTGTTGTTTTTTACTCTTTGAGTGCACTATATCGAATCTCTGAGAGTTTCATATAAACTCACCTTGCAATAGCCAAATGACGCCTATTGATTCAATCACGATGCACAGAAAGAAAATAATAATAATCCAGAGCGTAATTTGGATGATAAGAAACGCGATTTTTTTTATTATTATTATGATTTCACCAGGTGATAAAGAAAATAGAGTAGTATTTGATTGTCCGAGAATGAATGTGAGTCTTCTCGTGAGAGTTTATTGAAATGTAACACCGCCATACAAAAATTGGTGACAGTCAGCATTTTTTGTATGGCGGTGTTACATTTCAATAAACTCTCACGAGAAGACTCACATTCATTTGTAAATCGAAGAAAAAAAAATTAACTTTTTTTTTTCATTTGTCTTGATTTTTAATCATCTACATGATCGTTGATATACATGGTCCGCCACGCTCATAAGAGAACTATAGACAAACTTGAGAGCAAAAACACGACATATCGCTTATTTACTTTTGCTCGGATGTTGGGTATGTCGTGGTTTTGGTCTCAACTTTATGGGTCGAATTTTTGCTCTCAATTATGGTATGTGGTATTGTTTCACTCCAAAATACACGTGCTATTTTTACACATAAGAAAATTAAACCTTGGTTTTACTTTCAAAATCTTTGCAAAAAATCACATACTAAGGAAATTGGTCATAACATTTTGAGTGTTAATGGAATCACTATTCTTCGGATGAAAGTTACGAATATTTTATTACCTTTCCAATGGTATAAAAAACACATAAATTGGTTTAATCACTGAAAAAATATTATTCAAAAACAAAACACGTCTCATACCCAGGCACATTCCGGCAGAGCCAAATTTCTTGGTTTTTTACCCTCAAATCCCTGCTTCAAAAGTTTTCGAAATTTTCACTTCCTGGGAGTGGTCCATTTATATGTGACACTCTATATAAACCACCGCATATATATACGCTCCACATACTTAATAAAACCTTGAATATGGCTTCGCCCGCAAGATTTTACCTTATTCTTCAATGATTTCATGATAAGTTGAATAAATTGTTTTGTTTTCTTTTCATTTAGATAAAAGTTATTCGGATTTTTTCATCTTCTCTGTCTTTCGCTTTACACAGGCTACGCTGTTAAATGGGAAAAAAACTTTTTGTCTTATGATTTTTGTTTCACACAAAGGCAAGTAAAAATTTAAAACGAGACAATCCGTCGTATTTTTCACTAGACGCTACTATATAACATACAAAACGCGCAATATTGTACCCTTGACGACTTGTTTTATTAAACGTTATGTTTTGATGAAGATTCAGTGATAAAATAATTATTATTCAAAATAACGAACATATTCTTCAAATCCTACATCAGTAAAATTCCACAGAGTGTATATTGACTTCCACATTGTACATCCTTATACGCACTGAGATGTTTTCTAAAGTTGAATAATCATCATATTCTCTTGACAATTTTGTCTCATTTTTTCGCGTTCATCGTACATGGCATAGATTTAACGAAACACTCTGGTTGATTCATTCTTTTTAATCTTCTCACAATCGAAGAATAAGCACTTTAGACTAATTTATTTAGCACTTTCTTCTCCTCTTTTAATGCCAATTTGACTCAATTAAAAATGCAATTCTCGATCACTTTTTTAACGTTAATAGATGACTTGTGCGTTCTGCCCATGGTTTTAATTTTTTTTTTTGAACATTATCATTAAGCAATAATGAAATGTGATAAAAAGAATTTTTGACAGAAAATCGATCACTTGAGATACGACATACGATAATAACCAGAAGTTGTTGACTTATAATAACCAAAGTAAATGTAGAATCTTAGTCATTTCTTTATGAGATTTCTTGCTCTTCTAAGGAAAAAAGGAACGAAACCAAATGTTGTATATTGTAAAATGATATGTAGTTGTAATATCCCTGTAGTTTAAAAAAAATTGAAATGGATTTTTGTATCAAGTTTTTCGTTTCAACACTTTTCTTGAGTGTCTTTAGGTTTTTCACAAACCTAAAATTGAACCATAATGATTTTGTTGGTGAAAAGTCCTTCGAATGACATTCTTTTTCATTTCATTCTTTTGTTTTCAACAGAAAAATATAATCCCCTTACGTTCAAGTTGATTTCTTTTTTTGTTATTATTATCATTTGTATAATAATAAGTATACACGTTTCATGTGCTCAGTGATCAGATGAAAAAGAAATTCTCATTTAGTTATTTATCATAATAATAATAATTGTTTTATATGGAATGACTGTAAGTTATGAATTTATTCATCTACATTTTTTGATATTGCAGAATATTTTCGAGTCGAAGTGTATCCCTGAAAAAATAAAACATTATTGAAATTGATTTGGTACAAGAACTAAATTGTTTACACATTCAACGGTATCTAAATTGCTTGATATTTCTGTCTCCTCTCTTTTCGAGAGCATAATTACGGATTATTGGTTGATATGATTAAATCTATATAGATAGTTACTAGTGTCACCGTGTCACCGATCCAAGTGGTGATGGCCACGAATACGCGGCTCAAGCCATATGGAATATGGACGAAACTGGATTTTCCACAGTTCCCACCAAAATTGGCAAAATCGTTGGCCGAAAAGGAGCCAAAAATGTTGGCGTGATGGCGTCTGCTGAGCGTGGCACTTTGGTCAGCATGGTAGCGTGTGTAAGTGCATCTGGCACTTATTGTCCGCCATTTTGGATTTTCCCACGCAAAAATATGCGCTCCATTTTCCTTGAGCGTGCGCCGGAAGGATCCGAAGGCATGGCCAACGGCTCCGGATGGATCCATCGAGCAGAATTTTTTGAATTTATGAAGCACTTCATCAAATACTCCCATGCATCTTTGGATAATCGTCAGCTGCTCATTTTGGATAACCATTGCTCACACCTTTCAGTAGAAGCAATAGACTTGGCCAATAAGCATGGCGTTGCCATGCTATCCATCCCACCGCATTGCAGCCACAAGCTACAACCCTTAGACGTTTCTGTGTTTGGCCCGTTCAAGGCATATTATTCAAACGCTTGCGGCAGCTGGTGCAAAAATAATATTGGCCGAGTGATGGAAATTCGTCACATTCCAGAAATCGTTGGGCAATGTATCGACCTTGCGTTCACTCCTGCCAATATAAAATCTGGTTTCAGAGCGACAGGTAATGTTTTCGTATTGTAACATTTCTCGCTTTGTAACCTTTTTCGCTCTTGTTCTCAGGAATTCGGCCATTCAACCGAGACATATTCTCCGATTCTGATTTCGTTGTGGCAGATTTTGTGGGTGGGGATTTGGCTGGTCCTGATCAAAATCTGGACATGGAGGATCAACGAACGATCACATTCAATGACCCAGTGCGTCGCGCAGCACCAAAGCCAAAATCAAACCGTGGACGCAAAGCGATGAAGAGCTCAATCCTGACCTTACCAGAAAACGTTTCGGTTTTACGAGAGCGGGCCGAAAAGAGAGCCAAGTCATCATCGCCGCAAAAGAAAGTTCATGCTGGGCCCGGTTCAAAGCCAACGTCATCGGCTCAGAAGAAAAAGCCGGCGACCAAGAAAAAAGTGGTAACATCTTCTTCTTCTTCTTCTGATGTCGATTTCTGCATAATTTGCATGCGTGATATGCCGCACAAATTAAACAAAATGAATTCGATCAGTTGCAATGTATGTGATCGGCCAGTTCATCGAGACTGCGCCACATTGCAATACGGCATTTTCATTTGTATAAATTGCGAATCGAATGATGAAGGAGAAGAAGAAGAGGTTTGATTTTTCCATTTTCTGCCACTTTTTGCCATTTTTTACCATTTTTCCACTTTTTTCCATTAATATTTTCAATCATTAATTTTGTAATCACATATTTCATACAAAATGTTACCACTTTGAATTGCCTATTTGAATAAAATATGAAAGATTAATAACTAAAATATGATTCTACATCATTTTTGAGTTCATTTGGTGTAAGTGAGGAGATTTGTTGGGGGGTGTCCGACTTAGGACGACTTTTTGAAAAACCCTAATTTTACATTTTTTTGAAAATTGGGATTTTCTCATATATATTTTTTCTTTTTAACGAACTGCTCTGATAGAAAGTTGCGCAAATACATCAGCTATCGATCGGTATACACAATCTTGATCAAAGTTTATTTTTGTAGATTTTATGCCAAAAATAAAAAAGGGTGTCCGACTTAGGCATACTTACCTTACATTTATTTAAAAACAACTGTACAATATTTTTTAACCAATGTATTGCCCATCTAATAAATAAATAATAAGAACAAGTGGTAATCAGAAGGAGCCAGGTCTGGAGAGTACGCGGGTTGATCAAGCTCATCCCGACCAGAGTCCCCTATCTTTTTTTTGCGATGTTTGAAATATGTCAAATTTTGATAAATCCTTCGACTATTTCTTGTCGCAGTTTTTTTCAATTTTTCTCTCAGTACTCCGCTCAAACCTATTGGTTGTAATCGATGCCGATCCCCCGTGACTGTTTCACCCTGTTTCAGCAGCTCATTATACACCAAACCACCTTATCCCCACCAAATAATGAGCATTACCGAGAAATCATCAAAATCCTGCTATGCTGTAGATTTTGATGATTGTGTGGGATTGAACCCTTATTTTTATGCCTGGGGTTATCGTAGCAGATGCCCTCTTCACTTCTTGTTACAATACGATACAAAAATTCCTTTCTTTCTTATTTTTGGAACATTGTGCCAAAATGTGAAAAAACATCTAACAACTAGTTTTGGATTCAGCTGGTGTGGCACACAATTTCTTTGGTCTTATCTCATTACAAATGTCTTAAAACGATTGATTCGCATATATTTAATGCTTCTGATGTTTTTCTGATGCATTTTCATGCATCTTTATCGAATAAAAAACGCCAATAGCCCAACATTCAATTTTTTTGGTGATTTCACAGTTTTTCAACAAATTCACCACTTCTTTCTCACCAAATTCAACATTCTCTGTGGCGATTGAGAGTTCTCGTCTCCTGCAACATTTTATAACCTTTAGTTGTATTTTCACTTTATTTAAAGTGAAAAAATTGAACCAAAGGAGGGTCAGACAGAAAAACACTTTTTCATCACTCATTTTGAATCGATCAGAAAATAATGACACTGTGTCAAAAATAAATCTTTCTGCTCTGAATTAGATTGGCAAATGTCACATGTACAAAATGCAATTGGATTCACCTGTCAAGCTACATACAATTTCAAGTTACGCCATCTCTTATCAATCCTTTAAAATTAATCGATACATCCAATATCTAGATTAACATTTAAATCTACAAATTTAATATCGCTATTTCTTCATGTTTTGCAATAGATTTGAAAATATTTAGCATGTAATTAATTGGTTCATACAACAAGTAATCATTTCTCCTTATTCGTATCAATAATTTTGGTCCTGATTACACTGTGCTAGTCGTAAAATCACTGACCATTTCTGATAATATTCGGTGCCCTGAGACAGTTTTGGTCGAAAACAGTTTTGCTCCATCACATCTAAAATTTGATATATTCGGGTACTTTATCCTTTAAACATGACCAGTTCTCCTCCCATATTGTATATCTGCAGTCGTGAAAACATCATGAAAGCTTGTAAATCTAATTTTCTCACAAAAATAACTGGCAAAATTCTGTAGGGGGTTCCTGAAAAAATCCATGGGGTGTCCCTGACAATGTCATCAATTTGTACGAAATGAGGATAAAATCGTTTTTTTTTTTTTTGGAAGTCACTTTTTGAGGCGAAAACCCCTAGCAAATCGGAAGAATTTTCTCGGCCAAAAAAAGTGAAGAGCAAAAAAAAGGTCCTCATTTCCAAAATTGTTGAGGGTTCCAAAAAATATTTTAGGGGGAGTCACACGACCCCTAGGAACCCTCGTCATCATGTGATGGAGTAAAACTGCCACCGACTTTGAACTCAGGGCCCCAAATATTATAAGAAATGGTTAGTCACAAATTCGAGCAGAATGTTACACTTTAAATTCATCATCGAAAATATTAGATTTTCTTGAGTTAAATTGAACGCTCTATTCATTGTCATAATTGCATTAAGTCAACCTAATTTTCAAATATTGATTTAAAACTTTAACGTGAATATTTTTATTTGAATGCAATCATGTTCCAATTTGTATTCCTGGGATATATTGAGAGAAAGCAAACAAATGAATAGTATTTTATGTTTAGCATCCAATATCAAATTGGATAATGACACTGACTTCTATGAATTTAAATGCAGACGTTGTGTGCACTGAACATTCTAAGTCGAGTTAAAATAAAGTAAAACAATATTAGCAATAGGAGAAGAAAACACGATAAAAGAAAAAAGAATTTTACCCACTTAACAACTTGACTCCAGTTTCTTCCGGAGGCAAACATTTTCACAGCAATATTTATGCTATCTGAATTGATACCAACGAATAATGAAACATAAACATGCGACACGAGCATTAAGAGAAAAAAAAAAAAGTGACGAAGTAACCAGCACGGATGGAACAACACAGTAGAGGGCCAATCAAAGGCAACCAAACACATCGCAAAAAATAATAGAAAAAAGTGTATGAATGAGTCAGAGCAAAGTGCAAGATAAAGAGAGTGTGAAAAAAATTATGTGCACCCATTTCACAGGAACGCTCATTGAAGAAACTCCATACGCACAGTACATGTGTTCAACATAAAAATGAAATTAAAGGACACATGTGATGAAAAGTTGCCTTCTTTATTAGTTTTGTTGTTGTTTTCGTATAGAGCGACCCATCTGCATTTATTTAGTGGGATGAACAACAAAACGACAGATTGTTTGTATGCCAAACAATATATATATGCATATGTTTTCTTAGGCTTTGATATTTGTTCAAAATTCAATTCAATGAAAAAGGTAAAAATATAAGAAAAAAACATCGACAATTACCATGTTAACTAAAGATGATAAGACAAATTTTAAGCACCATATTTTGTTATTAACTTGATAATTCTGAATGTTTTTTATACTTTTTTTCAGCAAGGATTGGATGTTAAGATTTCGAAGGTTTTGAATCGTATAACGTAATTTTCAAAAGAGCCGCAGTTTTTTAAAAGCATTACTTCAAATTCCTAAATAATGTATGGGATTTTGAAAGATTATTTTGAATTTCAACATTGGAATTCTAATTCATAGCAATCGAAGGCGATTATTTAAATGCAAACACATTTTTGGATTTTACAGATTATTTTGAAAGATGTTTCTTTGATTTCTTACGATTACAATATTCATTTCATTGGAAGCTGTTCTTTGAATATCGCGTCTCGTTTCACGAGATCAATTAAAAGTTTCCATTTAATGTGTAATCATTCCTCCTTATTGGTAATTTAAACAATGGTGATAATTTGTGGTTCATAATATTCTACACAATATAAAACGTGTTTTGGTGTTAAATCTTCATTGATTTTACGTGTCTCTTCAAGCGTTATCAGTTTAAAAGATTACAAACGGTGCTCATATTCAGGCAATTTGAAGCTGTTCCATTTCATCGTTCGGAGCGCGTATAATAATTATTGTTACTTTTCCGCACACACCTAGTGTGTAAGGGGAAAGTATGGCAATGGGTCGAAAATTACGACACCTCAAAAACATGTTTTCTGGATGTTTCCGAGGTCAGAGAACCCGAATCAGGCCGTTTTGAGCATGGTTGTTGTGGGTCTGTTCCGAGAAATTCGAATTTGATCATGAAATTTACTAATCTCTCATACAAATATTTAAAAAATAAAAATCGACCGTGATGGAGTAGTCCAATTTGGTCCAAAACCTCATGATGACCTAGATCTCGGTCCAAAGTATAAGTGTGTAAAGTTTGGTTCAGATCGGTTGAAAATTGTGGGAGGAGTTAAGGACAAAAGAATGGCATTTCGTTTTTATAATATAGATAATAAAGATGCGACCTGATCCAAACAACTCTAAGAGTGTTTGTTTCGGCAATACACTGTATTGCTCTGTAGCAGTTCATAACCAAGCTCCACCTTAAATCTCTGAAGATCCGTTATGGCACCCAGGCTATCGGTGGAGATCGCAATGTTACCCTCCACAGTGGCCTCCATTATTTTGTTTGCACAATGAAAAATTCCAGATATTTCGGCCTGTTTGACTGTTGTTTTCCGTCTCAGGGGAATAAAGCGAGTATGTTCTCTGTTTCACAGTAGAACCCACAGCCACTGCCCGTTTCTCTGACTGATCCATCAGTGAAAAAGGAGTGATGAGTCCACTCTTTTTGCTGAAAAAATTCATTTAGATTATTTGTTACAATATTATAATCTCAAATCTCCTACTAAAATTGTAGGAGGAAGTCTTAAGTTTGTCAGAAGGAGCCTCAAGTACCCTTTCAATATTAAAAAGGTTTCTTAATGCATCCCCATGTAATGTCCTGGAACAAAGGTTCCCATTTACTTGAGTTCTCATTCGAAAAGCCATTTTCATTGCTTCGCCTTCTATGAAGTATTCGAGCTTTGGCAGGCTCAGGAGAACATCAAGTGAATTTTGTGGTGTTGTTTTCATGGCCCCAGTAGCACTTAGACATGCTACTCGCTGCAAATGATTTAGTTTTCTCCTAGCACTGGCGCTTGTGGTACCAGTCCACCAGATAAAAGATCCATATGCAAGCATGGGCTTTACAACAGCTGTGAAGAGCCACAAGAGACATTTAGGAGATAAACCCCATGCTCTGCCAATGGCTGATCTACAGCACCAGAATACTCTCAAGCATTTCTTTATTCTGTATTCAATGTGGTTTTGCCAATTGAGTTTCGAATCAAGAATGACGCCCAAGTATTTTACGTTATCACTTCTTTCGATTGTTGAACCAAAAAGAGTTGGGTTTCTGAAGCTCTGAAGGCTACGATTTTTTGTGAATATAATCAATTCCGATTTTGCAGGATTTACCCTGAGCCCCACCTCTCGACACCAAGTTTCAACCAGCTTTATAGCTGCTTGGGTTCTGTCGGATAGAGTACTCAAGAATTTGCCCCTACAAATAATGCTCAGATCATCCGCATAACCAATCGCTTCGTGTCCTTCATCTTGAAGTCTCCTGAGAAGACTAGTCACTTCTAATAGCCATAGGAGTGGCGACAGTACTCAACCTTGAGGGGTCCCTCGCGTAGCGTGTACTGTAACAACCCTATCATGAGCGCGCAAAATTATGTTTCTAGTTCCGAGCATGGCACCGATCCAGTGTTGGATCACTAGATTTTCACCCATATCTTTTACACTTCTATTTATGGCATCGAATGATCCATTATCAAAAGCACCTTCGATGTCCATAAATGTCGTGACCATGAACTCCTTGTCCAAGAGTGTTTTCTCAGCCAAGGATACTATTTTGTGGAGTGCTGTGTCGGTCGATTTACCCTGCTAAAAAGCGTGTTGGTGGCCCGACGCATCCAAAATCTCTCTCAGATGTCTTTCAATCAATCTTTCCAATCCCTTTAATAGAAATGATGTATTTATAAACATGCACAAAACACAAAGCACAACATAAACTATTGTAATATATAACCGGGGATTGCGTTGACATATTTATATGTAAACGTCAGTGGCATCTAAACCGAAAACGCCATCTTTGGTTACAAAGCAGTAGCTATTTCTGTGACAAAATTTTCACTTTAATTTAAAATAAAATAAAAGAATTTAATTTTAATCCCACATTTTTTGAAAAAAATCCTCATTTAAATCATTGAAACCATATTTAAAATCATTTGTTGATACAAAATTCATTTTATTATAAATTGCCATCGATTTGAAGGAGCGAAATTGAGAGTAAAGTACACTGTATAAAAGAAACTGATATAAAAGAAACAATACATACAAAAGCATCACATGTACGCTTAAAGTGGTCATCACAGCTAGGGGACATTCATACTAGAAAAACTAGTGAAACTAGCAGCAACTAGCAGCGACTAGCAAGCACTAGCGTATTATAGTCCAAAGCAAATGAATTGAGGCATGTAAAATATATTGTAACATGCGTAAGTCTCTTGCAAACGAACCAAGTGAATAGCGGAGACGCACGAAAACGAAGTGAGTGAATAGCGACAACGAACGTTATTATCCGTTGCCGCAATACACTCACTTCGTTATCGTGCGTCTCCGCTATTCACTTGGTTCGTTTACAAGCGACTTAAGCATATGTTTCTTTTATGTATCATACGATACGTCTAGGCAATTTCAAAACACTAGAAAAACTAGCAGCTACTAGCAGCACTAGTGTACTCACTAGTAATACTAGTAAGCGATAAGCGAATACGTAAATAGCATCACAGAAACGAAGCTGAGCATGCGCACATGTATTAGTATTTTCATACACAGCATGTTTCGTTCTTCTGTTATAAAGTGTGATGTTCATGGGGCGAATCACGCTAGTAAATACTAGAAAAACTAGTAAATCTAGTGCGAATAATGACGTCACAAATGAAGCCAACTTCACACCAAAGGCCATATAATTTATATGAAAAATTACTGAGAGCCAACTTCACGCACTAGAATTTTCTAGTTTTCTAGTGAAATCTCATTAAAAACTAGATACACTAGAATTTCGTGATTGACCCCATGGTGATGTTTGTCTGTATATATTGTTTCTATATGTTTACTCCATGAAATCGACGACAATTAAAAAAATGAATTCAAAAAAATTGTTCTAAGTTTTGTTTTAATATTTTACCTGAGGATTTTTCAAATAGTCGGGATTAGACTTGAACCCTTTTTGAATTTATATTAAACTATTTAATTTGAACCAATCAATATTGGTTGGTTAAAAAATTCGCAATAGATGGGGAACAAGAGATGGCGTTGTCGTAGATTTAGGAACGGACAATAGTCATCATATTACCGGGTTTGTAATATATGTAGTTCTCTTAATAAAACAGTTAATATCTTCCAATGAAGCTAAGTGGTTATTAGTTCATTTACATTTTGGTGCCTCCTGTCTAACTATTTTTGCGAATTGGTTTTTTCTAAAAAAACAGACAGATATAAGTCTGAATCTGCTATTTCATTTTAAAGTTGTGATTTTAATTTGTCGTGTAGTAGTGCAATATAAGTCTGAATTGACTATTACAAATTATTAAAAATTGTCAAGTTGTTTAATTTTTTGAGTAGTACGATATAAGTGTGAATCGACTACCAAAAATTGAAAAAAATATATATATTAAAAACTGTGAGAGTAGTGAGGTATAAGTTTGAATCTACTGCTAAAGACTTTGAAAGACTATTAAAACCTTTTTTTATGCACAGTTAAAATACAGTTTATTTTTGCACAAGTTTCAAATAAGCTTCAGCGGATTAATTGATTTTAATTTGTATAAATGCTTGCGTTTTTCTTCGGGGGCAGAATGTTTTTAAACATGCACAAAAAACAAAGCACAACATAAACTATTGTAATAGATGTAGTTCTCTTAATAAAACAGTTTATATCTAGCAATGAAGCTTAGCGGTTATTAATTCATTTACATGATGAAGGACTGATTGTTCTGAAAGATTTCGGTGACGTATAGTCATCCTTTCCTATCTTAGGAATAAATGTTACTTTTACATTTTACCATGAGCTTGGGACGTGACCCAGGTCCCAGGATAATCGAAGATTTGTATATAGATACAATTAAATCCCCAATTATGTCCCATGTCTTTTGTAAGAGCACCGGATAAATTTCATCTAATCCAGGTGATTTGAAGGGGCCAAACGAAAAAATGACCCATTCCACTTTTCTGAGATGGAATTTTTGTATGGGAGCCATGCCTGTATTGTATCGTAATGACGTGAAACTTTGCACAGACTATTTCTTACACAAAAAAATAACATTTAGAAAGTTTGAAGCAATTTCATGCAAATTAGAATGGTACCTTCCATATAACATTTTCAATTTTTGGCTCAAAAACAAATATTTTGTATGGGATACTCTTAATTTTCGTTGAAATTTCTCCAAACTCTCCGAATGTTATTTTTTGGCGAAAAAATAACCTGTGCAAAGTTTCACGCCATTAAGATAGCATACAGATATCCCATACAAAAATCTAAATTTTTTGTGACTTTAGTTATGAAAAGTGTTTCAAAAATAATTTTTATGGCAAAATAACGTCAGACATATTTTTATAGTGTTTTGTTAGAAAATAGAATACTTTCAAATGTCGTACAAATAGGTTCATCATGAAAGTGTGAAAAATCTTTTCTCGAGTACTTCTGCAATTAAATTAAAGAATATTTCGATGCCAAAGTTGAAACATGTTTTTTGATCTCGAACTTCACGCCGCTTGAAAGGCTTGAAAAATCGAACAAATATTATTTTGAACTAAACAGTAAGAAAATATCAGCCGACGCTATACGCAAAACAGACTGGTACGTGCACTCATACGTTTTTACATCTTTTACATCTAGTGACCATACGATTTTTCGACTGATTCGTTACTCTTTGTGCGTATCTTCGCATAGTCGAAAAATCGTATTGTCACTAGATGTAAAAGATGTAAAAACGTATGAACGCACGTACCAGTCGGCTTTGCGTATAGCGTCGGCTGATATTTTCTTACTGTGTAGCTTGATAAAATTCGCATCTACCACCGTGCGGAAAAGTTCATTTTACTCCAGTAAGAATCTTTATTTTCTTTTAAAGTATTTAACTACAAGATTAAAATTATCCTGTAAAGTGTCACAATCACTATATAACTTAATGCATCTCGACAGTTTTGTATAATCCTCAAATGATAATATGTATGGATCATTGACAAACAATGTTGCTCCAATCGGGTAGCCTTGGTTCGTTCCTGAAGTAACTTTTATTGGCTTTGTTTTTAATCATTTATATACGTCCAGACAAATACGATTCGATCCGTTTTAACAATTGCTTCTTTAAAACCATCAAATATTTTGATCAAAGTCGACCTTGTGACACGTGTACAACAATCTACAGAAATTATGTTTATTTTAATGAATTTTTTGACGAAAGTCGATATGATTCGAATTCAAATCATATAATTCAGTTAACAATACGTTGTCATTGTTCCATAAAGTTAAATCTAGTATGATTAACGAATTCAATATGCATTTTCATAACATGTTGCCACAGAAAATAGGCAATTTGTTGCAAACATATCATCGAAAATGTGTTATGTGTATCATTTTTATACACAATATGCAACATTACGGTATGCAACAGTTGCATGAAACACTAAATTTTTTCATTTCTGCTGATAAATTATCACATCTGTTCTTTTTTAGATTGCCAAAATAAAGAATTCTTTTCGATCTTCGTCAATTACTAATGGTAATTAGTAGTTGATCCACCTGCAATATATAAATCTAGGGAGACACATTTTCAAAATGTAGAATCCACTTAGTTTTGAAGAATATACTTTATTTCTTGAATACATTTTGGTTCGGTGAATCTTCAAGGTAAAACGACGATTTCCGTGATCACGTGACCACGATGGCGGCATACACATAAGGTCGAAGAAATTCCGCACAAAAGAGAATAAAAAATCCATGCAAAATGAGGCCTACCAAAGTTCGATGAATGTTCCACTCCCCAAAATGATATTCAACAGGTGTCATAAGGCATGGTGATACAGCGTGAATTCTTCTAATACGGGTAGTTAAAGTCGTATTGGTTTTAAACGAGTATATGTGCTTTTGAGATTTTCGATTTCATCTCGCATGTCTCTCGGGTCTGGGGTCGAAAATTTTTAGGAGGCCCTTTTTGAGTTTTTCATCAATCGGACATTTTTTAGGCCATCTGTAAGGTATTGCAATGATTTATACGTCGTTGGAAAGGTACAAGGCTCACCTTTCTGGATCCGAACTTCGGATTCCAATATGAGAAAGGAATTTTTTTTTTTTTCAAAAATTTCCACCAGGTGACGTGCTATGTGACATTTTCGGCGAAAAATGACCATGACTTTTTTTACGTAATCCAATTTTAAAGAAAATTTGTCTATGAAAAAAATAAAAAAAACTCCAAATTTGTGATGATTTGGCGTGTGTGTCATATCTGGAAAAATTCGTTTTTAAAAAAAATTGCATTCCAAAGTATAAAAAAATGTTCGCCAATTTTTCAATTGTTTGGCCATTTTTGATCCCAGGTATACGGGTTGTTTTTAACAGAATCATGACATTCTTAGCTTATTGGAAAGATATTAAACTCATCTTGATGAAGCAATAAAGGAATTTTGAAAAAATATTCGGTGGAAAGAGTTAAACCAGTATGATAAGACCTCGAAAAATGGGGAAAAATCGATGAAAATCGAAGTTAATCGTCATTTATCTCGTTAAAATGTATGATTGGCTTGGCATTTTTCATCATAGATCGAAAGCGCACTCAATTTTGAGCCGATATGCACATTTTTAAGAACCAACATGGTTTTATTTGGTGAAAATTGGAAAGAGTGTGAACTTAAGCGGCCACCTATATTTTAATATCTTACACAGAAACAAATATTCGAGTACAGTTACTCGCATTTGCGGTGTTGGCAGAGAGTCTACCCCGCAAAATGAGTTACGCACTCTATTTTACTCTACTTTTTGTGTTAATTTCATCCAAGTGAACGCATCATAGTGAAATATGAGATACATGTGTAGTAGAGTGGTTCGATTTTGACATTTTTGTGAGTATCAAAAATCTTACCCCTATAACCTCTGTAGGATGGTCAAAGGATCACGACTAAGACAACGGTTTTGAAAAAAATGAGTTTCCCTTTTGCGCCACACCAAGGCATTTAAAAAAAATCGAATTTTGACATTTTTTAGCACTTTGAAAATTCACAAAAAATGGTGAATGGTACAATATTTTTCATTTTTCTTCTAAAAAAATCTAACCTCGTTTGTCGATTTAAAAGCGACATCTATTGCGAATTTGCACCACTTTTAAATATGACTGGCGCTCATGTCAAGTTTTGTCTAACCGGAGATTTCGTTGAGATATTTATATGTAAACGTCAGTGGCATCTAAACCTAAAACGCTATCTTTGGTTCCACATCAGTAGCTATTTCTGTGACAAAATTTTCACTTTAATTTAAAATAAAATAAAGGCATTTAATTTTAATCCCACATTTTTTGAAATCCCACATTTTCATTTTATTATTAATTTAAAGCGTACGTGTGATGTTTGTCTGTATATATTGTTTCTCGCATTCAAGAACTTCAATGAATATCTTTGTTTTGAACTATATGTTTTACTCCATGCAAACGAAGACAATTAAAAAAATGAATTCAAAAAAATTGTTTCATGTTTTGTTTTAATATTTTACCTGAGGATTTTTCAAAAAGTCGGGATTAGACTTGAACCCTTTTTGAATTTATATTAAACTATTTCATTTGAACAAACCCGGTATTACGACTGACATTTTTAGTCCGAATTCTATGACAACGCCATCTCTTGTTTCCCATCTGTATAAAGTATATATGACATTAACAAGCGGTTCTATCAGTTCAATGTTGGACCGAATAATAGCTGTCATTTTCTTGTTTACATTTTGCAAATTTGAAATTTGTCGTACCTGTTTTGTGGAACATGCTCTTTTTTAAGAAGAATTAAAATGAATATTTGCATATATATCCAAAATGAATATTTATGTGTATTTCATCACAAATATTTAAAATATTTTTATATTTCTAAATAAATATTGTTTTAAATTGAAGTGAAATTTTCAGCATAGAAACAGCTTTATACGTGTAATTAAAGATGGCGTTCGCGATTAAGATTCCACTGACGTTTTCATATAAATATGCCAACGCAATCCCCGGTTAATTTGAACCAATCAATATTGGTTGGTAAAAAAACTCGCAACAAATGGGGAACAAGAGATGGCGTTGTCGTAGATTTAGGAACGGACAATAGTCATCATATTACCGGGTTTGTTTTGTCATGTCGCTCCCATGTGTTAAGCGTGTTCAGATTTTCCGAAAATCATTTTCGCATATTTTCTGTTCTAAGTATTAGACATGTCTATCAATTTGGGTTGGAATTTTTGAGGCGACGCAATATTAATATTTTGTATGTATATGAACGAACGCGTCCCTGAAAATTTATATCAAAACATTTCCAGATTTACAGTATTGCGTCACAGTGGGAACTTCGAACGAAGTGTTTTGTACTTATACTTTCTATCTTTATTGAACTATTTGCCTAGAACTTTTGATGAATTGCATGTGAATGGGGCTTCACGTCACTTTTATTCTCATCCTTTCATATTACTTTTTCGCACACACCTAGTGTGTGAGGGGAAAGTATTGCAATGGGTCAAAATTTACGACACCTCAAAAACATGTTTTCTGGATGTTTCCGAGGTCAGAGAACCCGAATCAGGCCGTTTTGAGCATGGTTGTTGTGGGTCTGTTCCACGTCGTACGTTGTACGTTGTCCGCCTTACGCAAAATTTGTCCATCGACTATCTCAACCCCCAAAAAACTTATTTAAAATCTGACTGTATAGGATGATTGGGGGTCGCGAGGAATAGAAATCATTAGGTTTTGAGCGACTTTGGTTGATGGAAAAAAAATTCCTGCCTGGAGTGATACCTATGAAAAAGAGTCCAATTTTCGCCCAAAAGTCATACTTAATGTAGACTTAAACACTCAAAAATATGTATTGGAGGGTTTTTTGGCACGAGAAAACCGAATCCGAGGCTAGTTTTGAGATACAATAGATTTTTGATACAGTTTCCTTGGAAAAATCACAAAAAAATTGAATTTTTGTATGGGAGCCATGCCTGTATGCTACCTTAATGACGTTAAACTTTGCACAGACTATTTTTTACACAAAAAAATTACATTCTGAAAGTTTGAAGAGATTTCAATCAAAATTAGAGGTACCTCCCATACAAACTTTTCAAATTTTGTCTCAAAAACGAATTTTTGAGACATTAGCTAGAATAGTTGACAGCTGTCAAACTATGTTGTTGTTTTTTTCTTCGTTCCAAACAAAACAAAGAAAATTATTAAAATAAAAATATAAAAACAAACAAACAAACGGAAAAAAGAAGAAATACATAAAGAAAAACTGGTGCTACTTGAGCGACAATTGAAGTTCAATCACATTAAATCATTTAAAGTGGAAAAAGTGATACTTTAAAAAAAGTGTATCATCACAATGAATACACTGACGCACAACTGTGAAGAAAAATAATGCAACGGCACACGTTTTGGCGGTCAATTTTTGCCATGCAACCATTGCAAAAGTAAAATATATTTTGAATGCATAAATTCAACGTATGCAACAAAAATATTAAAAGCATTTGGCCTCATAAAACTAGATGAGGATAAAAAAATCATTTACACAGGCAATGAAAACTGTGTTCAAATTCATACATTGTTTGATGTTATGTTACCATTCAAGTATACATGCTATACATGCATTGACGCTGAAAGTGAGCGAGAAGCCAACGAAAAATCAAAATTAGCGAAATTCGTTGGTGAAAAAATTATTTATGTAGTTCAGAAAGAACTACAATCAATAATTCAAAAAAATCGATTTAGAAATGACATGTCAAACCTCATAACAATTGATTCACAATGCCAAACAAATGAAGATGAACACACTGACAATGATTCAAATGCAACCGATGAAACAATAAAAGGGAAAACAACTGAGGAAAATAGTGCGAAAAAGAAAAATAAAAAGAAAAAGAAGGAGAAGAAGAAGCAAAAACAGAAACAAACACACAGATTCAACACGGACAAAGGCAACAAAAACAACAACAACAGAATGGACATATACAGGGTGTACAAAATCAACGAAATCGGCAGCAAAATCGACAGGAACCGAGAAATGATCATGCACACACACACGTTTATCCATTCAGCCGTTCATTTCAAAGAAAGAATTGGGTAACTGATCGTCGATGAGGCCATTGGAATGATGATTTCAATAACCAACTACATTTTAAGAATGTTTTGCCGAGAGCTAGTCCGCATTTTGATGATTGTGATTGCCGCTCTTGTTTTATTGAATTCGAGAAGAGATTTAAGGATTTTCAACGTGTTCGGAGGGGTCTTCGGCCTCCGGCTTAGCGCTGGTAATCCAGAAATCACTATTAGATGCCACAACAAACTCAGCTGTTAATTTTTCATCGATGGAAACGGAAAGTGGTCACTCAGGTAATTTAAATAATTACTGTATATGTTCTCCAAAGGGAGAAATGAGTACTACACACAATTTTAACGATGAAAAATATTCAAAACAGCTGGTTATCCATGCACAAAATGTTAATGGATTAAAAACAAAAATTCCGGAGTTTGTGGATGAATGACGCCATCAATTCGAATGACTTGTTTCCGCAAATGTACGATGTATATCGTTGTGATCGGTCACCAAACACTGAGAGAGACCAAGTTCATCGCAAGGAGAATGGAGGAGGAGTTTTTATCGCTGTTAGCATTAGGCTGAAGTCGGTTTGCATTGGGACGGGTGACCTGTTCGGTGCGGAACAGATTTGGGTAAAAGTATCTGGACAAAAACGAAACATCATTTTGGTAGAATTATATATTCAGCCAGAATCAACACTCAAGGTATACGAAAACAACATGAATGCCTTGAGAGAAATCGCATCGAAGTTGAGTATAAATGATGTTTTAGTAGTTTCCGGTGATTTCAATTTGCCCAAATTGATTTGGTTTGTTGGCGAAAATGAGGACCCGGACATAGCAATAGCTATCAATGCAGCCAGTGAAAAAGAGAAGATATTGCTGGATACCTGCTATGATCTTGGTCTTCTTCAGATAAACAAGTGCTACAACCGAAATGGTCGTATGCTTGACTTGATCTGGACAAATGATGTTGAGCTGTTCCAGTGTTACATGAGTGATTATCATTTGTTAAATTTTGAGAAGCACCACAATGCAATCAATATTCGATATAATGAGCCTTTCATCAAAACAGTTGGAACAAAGCAAACATATAGAGATGACATAAATGCTGACTATAAACTAATAAATGAGTCACTCCTTGATGTTAACTGGAATAAGGAATTCGATGCAAATTCATTAGAATTAGGACTAAACAATTTCTATACAATTGTAAAGTCAACAATCGAAACTCATGTCCAGTTAAAAACAAAAGTCATCAGGAAGCAACCAATATGGTTTAACAAGCCACTAATCGAGATGAAAAACTAAGTCAGCAAAGCTCTTCAGATTAAAAATAAGGTCAACACTATTGAATCAAAAGAATATTTCAAACAATTAAGAAGAGAATATAAACGCAGTGCACGGTCAGCACTCAGGGATTACAGAATTGAGATGGAGAATCTAATAGACGAGGATCCTTGGAAATTTTTCAGACATATTGCAAAAAGGGGAAAAGTGATGATCTGCCGCATGAGATGTCTTATCTGGATATGAGGGCAGATGACCAGTCTACAATCGCTGATTTCGTTGCAAAGCACTTTGCCTCAGCCTACAGCTCTTTGAAGGGAGATCTACAATTGGATAGCTCGGAGATTAAAAATATTCGCAACATTTGTGCAGAAATATCACCAATTGAAATAACTGAGGAGCTTGTTGGACAACAAATTGACATGCTTCCGGATGATCTAGTCAGTGGTCCCATTGAAATACCAAATAAATTTATCAAGCATTGTTTGGTTTCATTGCAGGGGCCAATCATAGCATTGTTAAGAGAATCTCTTGAAACATACACTGTACCACAGATTTGGAGAACGACTTTTGTCAGACCGGTTTACAAAAACGGTGACAGAAACAACGTTCAA
>NW_022197486.1:137249-160470 GCF_009176525.2 Contarinia nasturtii | reverse complement strand
AAAAAAAAGATGGTCATTTCGTCTTTGGGGCACTCAGTGCCCGACGTATATTTTCATATATTTTGTATGGGAAAATTGCTGAATTGTAAAAAATGTTTGTGCACGAATGAATCGATTGTTCTCATATACAAACATATATACACTTGTTACGTTGTTCGGTGTTCCGTGTGACATTCAAATAAGAATAATAATTTATTATAAACAAATTCTGCCGAAATTGTGTTTTGCATTGAATTGCTTCGATTTACTTTTACATATACACAACAAACATGTCTCGTGTTCAATTCATTTTTTTATTCATTTATATGTGAATTCCCATACTCAGACAAATTTAACAGAGAAAACTTAAAGGCAAACAGTGTAAAATGCCATTTTGAAAATGAAACTGGTCGAATTCATCGGTACCGCAAAAATTTGTTCAGCCAATATTTATTATATTTTGTCAGCACAGTATACAAAACGTAGCTGCCGATCTGCTGCGTACATTCATGTCTTTAGTTTACGAAATGACACAATATTTCTCAAAATATCGAGAAATTCAAAATAAAAAATTGAAAAATTTCCATTTTTTCATACAAAATACACTAACGGGCACTGAGTGCCCCCAAGACGAAGTGATACAATTTAGTAAAATTTTGTTCAACCAATATTAATTTATTTTGTCAGCACGGTATACACAACGTAGCTGCCGACCCGATGCGCACATTCATGTCTTTAGTTCAATTTTTTTAATTTTTTCATACAAAATAAACTTACCAGCACTGAGTGCCCTCAAAGACGGGATTAAGGTGGATTGCAGAAGGACGGTTTTAGGGTTAAAATACATAAAGATTTTTGTTACTAAAGAACACACAGACTGTATTGCAAATTCTGCACTCAGTTGTCAACCGTAGCTGCTTGTGGAAAATTTATAACACATACGCATAAACAGAATCGAAGTCAGTGTGTTTCTTAGTATTAGTTTGTAGCGATAGCCATATAGCCATATAGTTCGCTAGAGCTGTGTATCGTTGCTGCTTGTGCAAAATTTACAACACACACGCATACACAAAATCGGTGTCAGGACTAATACATTTGCAATACAGCTATATAGTTCGCTAGAGCTGTGTCAACACAGCAGTAGTAACGAAAATCTTTATTGTCTTTAATAGGTGGCGTTTTGTTGAACTTTCAACAAATATTTCCATACAAAGAGTGCTTCACCAGCGCCCACCGATTTATATAATACGTTAAGAAAATATTATCAACTTTATTATTTTAACCTGTTGAGCAATTGAGGATACGCAATATATTTGACTTTTGTAGATCATAAGTTTTATATGATGCAATACATTTGGAGAAATGAGTAGGGACAAAGATGGTGCGAGCCAAGCGAGCAGAAATTTTTTTCACGTTTTTGGAGTTTCTCCACTTTTTTTTCTTAAGATGATAGGGGGTTTGACCCCCTGGATATGCTCCTGCTACCCGATGATTCATACACCGAATGTATTCAAATTGGTAGCGTTTTTCAAACGGGCATGCGATGAGAATCCATGCCTCAGAAATATATTTTTGACTATTTACGATTATTTTCGAGTATTTCAATACACACAGGGGCGTCTTGCAATAAGTAACGAAACTTGAGCAACGAAAAACTGTGACGCACCATTTCGTTTTATTTTGTGAATTTATTTTTGAAGTGTTGTAAACAATAACACTTTTGGTTCTATTCCGAATTTTGTTTGTATTTTTGAACGACATTCAAATTGATATCAGTCCTTTTGTATGCTTAATCTATTCAGCGTCACTCTATATTAACATCGAGGTTTTTTATTTAATATTCACTTTACTTAATGGAAACGAAGTCGTTATGCGAGTTTTGAAATCAGTGGGTGTACTAACCGAACAGATTCTTGCCATTTCACTGTTTATTTCCTGGAAAGATTATGGTGGGTAAATCAGGATTTAAACACACGACATCAGATTGTGGATATGTGTAAATCGCATGATCGAAAACCAAAACACATCGCATTCAATTATGCTTAAATGTATATACTATTTGATGTGTATGTGTGCTATCTCCTTCCTCTCTGTGACTTTAATGTAATTATTTAATTTGGGTTGCCGAATTTTTCAGCATCTTATATCGCCGTTATGCGTGTCATTGAAAAAACCTATGATTTTCACTATACGAAAACCATAAAGCAAGAAATGATTTTCTCTTTTTTTAATACTGGACTCTCTGTTGCTCAATTCTCGACGACTGCAAACAAAAACAAATTACGTTACAATGGTAAGATGAAAGCTGGTCAAAAACAAGTCGTGTCGGTTTATGTGAATGCGTGTTTAGAAACTTACAAGGATTCATCACTGTGGATTGCGGACGTTGAGCCAAACGACATATGCCACGGTGTAGGCCTAGGCCAGACCACCTACGCCACATATCCCGTTCGTGCCCATGGGAGTTTTTTTCGCTATAGCCTTTGGTAGTTTTCATACTAGGAAGCATTTCGAGGAACTTTAAAAACAACTTGCCGATTATTTCTTTCACCTGAAAATTCTTATTGGGGGGTTTATGGCACGAGAAAGCCGAACCTGGATTTTATTTTGCGATACAATCACGATTATTCTATAACTAGATTATTTTCTAGGCCCATTAGAATTGCTCATTGAATCAAAATGAATCGAATTGAGTAGTTGGAACAGTTATTAGAATATAAATCGTTTTGTGAATACGTTTTGATGATTCGTTCATTTTCTCTTGATTTCTATGAAATTCTCGATATTCTATGCGCTATGATGAACGTTCAATTGACTATAAATACAAAATGTAATTGCATTATTATTACTCTAAAAATGTTTCTAGCCATAAAAAACCTATAAACTTTGAATAGATGTGGCATTATGAAGTGAACGAAATCATATGTAAATATAGGAACAATAAAAAACGAACAAATGAAACATTCACATTGAAATGTTATAATGTCCAGGTACATTTGCACTATTTCCAGTTAGATCAAGTATTTGGTTCATCATATCACTTCTTTAAAGCATTGGAAAGCTTTTTGTATGAGTCCGAAAGATTCAACCAGCCTTCCGTTGATGATTCAGCGGGAGAACGTGTTAAAAGTGTTTTTTTCATGAATAATTCGTCAAGTGATTGAATGAAAATTGTGAAAATTCTTTTGGAAATGTTGAATTTTTCAGCAACAAGTAGGAAGAAATACTTGGTCAAAATTAACCAAAAATCAATGTTTGATTTTTGATAAAAAAAGCGTACATTATGTTGATGATTCGAATCAAAGTCAAATTGATGTTTCCACCCTACCTAGAATTTGTTATCCTTGTTCATTTTTACAATGTTTGAGTTTATAATCCGATGCCACACAGACTGCACACACTGCACAGACTTTATGCACACAGATTGCTAGTAAACTGATAACGTTGTACATGGGATAATGTTATTGAATTTTTATACGTTTGTAATTTGGTTTTCTCTTTCTCAGATTCTTTTGCTGTAATCCTGTAAAAAATTGGTGAAGATACGTAAATTGATATGTATAAAATCGGTTCAAAGACTCATGATATATTCAACAATATAATATGCACATACATGATCGTCTTTTCTTCGGCACTCAAAAAAATATATTCATAATATAACAAAAACCCAATAAACAATAAATCCAAATGCCTTCATACAAATAATTCGAAATGAATGTCAAATGGTTGATACACCGATACAAATCGAAAAATGTGAGATCAGGTTACAAATCGGATTTAATAACAGTCATTGTAATTAAATATTGATGGTGCATTAGGTTGTATCAATTTGACCATGCTCAAATTTTATGTTAGGCACTAACAAATAATAATCAACTGCAATTTATTCTAGTGTAGTCTTCGTGTTATCTGGTCATACACATTCAATGTGGCACATCAATCGAAGAAATTATGTTCTAGTGCAATCGCATTTATTCGTCTGAGAAATTCATTAATATATAATGCATTATTTATGGTCCCGGGGGTAAGATTTTCACAGCTAGAGTGGTTATACATTATGGTGGAACTATTTTTCAAATTTGATGTCATATCTCGATGGCCACTTGCAGAAACAAGTTATGGTCCCCAGACTCAAGATATAAAAGAATTTTCAACTTTCTATTTTATATAAGACAACGACTTGAAAATTAAAGGGGTCCATTTTACTGGAAATCATAAAAAATTGCAGTAACCTGATCACCGTGAAAAAGTGTTAATCTCATTTTGTAACCAAAATACATAATATCCCCAAGTTTGATGAAATTTCAATCAAAAATAAGGGAACCTCCCATACAAAATTTTCGATTTTTTCGTTTATGAGCTAAAAACCAAAAATTTTGTATTGGATACATCCTTATTTTTGATTGAATTTCATCAAACTTCGTGAAGCTATGAACTTTGGGCAAAAAATATGATTCACAAGTTTTCACAAATTTTCACAGTCTGTAATGTTTTATGATTTTCCAGTAAAATGGTTCCTTTTAATTTTCATGTCGCTGTCTTATATCAAATTCTTTGATATCTTGAATCTGGGGACCATAAGACATGTTTTTCCAAATGGCCGCAAAATTATGCCGAAAATGTTCCACCCTATTATACATGTATCTGTATTTTTTATGTACAATTCGGAAACCTCATGCCATTGACGCTGATATATGATAACATTGATTCGTATGTTCACAAGGGACACAATTTTACATAGGTTGTTCACAACGGTTTATGAGAGTACAAGCTTTGAAGATTATATTTCGTTAATTTTGCTATTGTTTAATCACTTTTACGTTAAAAGTTTTAATCCTTGTTTTGGTCCATTTTTTTGTGCAACTTTTTGCATGATTGCGTATTGGTACAGGAATGTGCAAAGTATAAAAATTAATAACTAACTTGTTAACTTGTCTAATTCGGGGAATGCTTGAAGGTGTGGAATCTCGTTTGATTACAAAGGGGTGAAAAATATAGAACACAGTCCGTTTCCGTTAAAATAATTCATTTTTGAATACAAAATGACATGATTTTTCGAGAGAATTTTCATTAATTTCCAACATCACCTGAATTAATTACATTCGTTGAAATCAAAAAAGCGTACATATTTTTAAATTTGTCAGGTTCAAGTATGATATACAAAAATGTTGAAATTTAAAAGTCAGAAACATCAAAGTCTGGTCTCAAACTCACATGCTCTGAAATTGACAGGAATATACGGCATTTCTTAAGACCTTAAATATGTAAAATGTATTTTATTGGACTAAACGATCAAAAGAATTTTGACAACACTTACTGTATCTTTGTCGTGCTACTAAATCGAATTTAATTGACTGAATATAAAAAATTTCGAAATGGCATGGTGCCGAAAAAAATCGACTATTTAGAGGTTTCCAAAACAAATAACGTTTTTGGAATGGTCTATACAAATTTGGAAAGTCATTTTCGTTTTAAAGAAAATTTTATTTATGTTGTTTTTACATGAACCTTATACATATTCGAGATATATGTTCATTCTCCGATTTGAAACTTGCGTCATTTGACGAGAAAATATTTTGTGGTAAGGCACGTAAACATTAATTTAATACCACTTTATATTCGAAGTCGTGGAAAAACATAGGACTATAATATTTCTCTATAATTAGTTCTAATTTTATTTAATTTGTACTACTTTCAGAAAATGTCTACACAAATGCAAAGCTATCAATTTGAACTTAAATTAAAATCAGCATTTGGTTAGATTTGAATTTAAAAGAGTATTCAAAATCGGAATATAGTAAAAGATAATTAATATCTTTATATTAATATTAATTAGGACATTGAAATTGATCGTAATCAAGTAGAATTATCATTGAATGTATAATTCCACGAACTTGAACATCACCGAATTAGAAGTTTGTATGAAAGAAAATAGAGAGACTTCTGTGGTGTTTCAGATGTTTAATTAATCTTGAAATTGTCTAAATGGAAGCACGAAAATTTCTGCATATTTTGAAAACCAAAGGATGTAATAAAGGAAAAGTGGAGGCAAGCCACAAATTATCACTATGAGGTATTACAGAAAGAGGAATAGTGAAAATCGTTGAACTTTAAATTTCAATGTCATTTGCCATTCAAGTATTATCCATTGTATACCGCACTATTAAAAGTTCTTTGGTCAGGTGACATGTAGAAATATCTATAGCATGTTCACAACGACTATTATTCAATCTGATGTAGAATAGGAAAACAAATAACCTTCCTATATAAAAACCCATAATCTATTGGATAAGTTATGAGTTATTATTGGACGTTGGCTTTTCTACTGTTCGATATTTATATCAGTTTAATATGGGACAAGTCAAGCGACAAATGGTTTAAAACAGGTCGTGTTTTTAAGAACGCTATCGATTAATTCATTATATATAATGTGTGTATTCTTTTGTTCGCTTTGAATTGATGAACATTGTTTATCCCGTTTTCAGCAGCATAGTAACGGCTACCATTTCAGAATATTTTTCAAAATTAGTTTATGCTATTTAAATATGGTAGCCATTACCGCTCCTGGTACTGTTGCTGATGACAAATAAAAACTATATCTATCGTTTAAATCAGCTTGTTAACGACCACATGAAACACATGAATGAAGCGTAGATTTTTGTAAACTTCATAGAAAAAAAGGATGCCCAGAAAATTAAATCAAGTATTAGTGTTTGATTTGTATGAATACGAACCTTGGCCGGAAGTCCAAAGGTAATTCCAATCACTAAAAACGAAATGCACAGTCCAAGTATTTTCAACATGTTGCCTCTTCGTATTCTTTTATAAAAAATAATATTGTAATTGTTTGAAAAGTAACAAACTATTCAAAATTCTCGCTGGCTTTTTTTTGAAGTTCTGAATGAACGAAATGAAAAAAATGTTGAGATTTTATTAAATTTGAATTAAGTAATCGTTCATTTATTTTAATAATTTTCAAATTGAAACGAACTAAAAAGAAAAATGTAGTCGCATTTAATCATGCACTATTTATTAGTGACAACTCGTCAAGGATGACGTTTTTTTTAATTTGCAACGAACTCACTTTATTTATTGAAAAAAAAATCAAAAATTATTTGCCGTTTCTTGTTGAAATTACACAGCGTTTTTATTCCAAAATGTTTCTTGCTTTGTCGGCAATTCAAGTTTAGCACTGAAGCAACAACCGATTTAAGAATTAGAAATTTGTCGATTAGATTTCAGCGAAATGTTACTCTCTTCGTTACGAGCTTTTATATTAAAATGATTCAATGAATGCTCATGCCGTGTGCTTTTATACAAAAAAGTAATGCCGAACTAAAAGAAATGCTCATATATTGTATGGTGTATATTTATACAGTCTCTCTTTCGTTCCCTGGATGTACGCTTGTTTGTGTAGAATACATGGTATACCAAACACTTGTAGCGTGGCATTCGTAGTTTAAAACAACCAACCATCCTTTTGTATATTGTTCGCCAAAGAATGAGTGAGAGAGAGAGAGAGAGAGAGACAGAGAGTACAGCGCATTTCGTTATATTTTGCTTCAGTATGATTATAAAGAGCATGCGATACACATTTTCATTATGCTAACGAGAATGCTAACACAGTAAACTGAATACGCATTAAGTACCACATAACCAAATCAAAAAATATTAGACGATTTTGTTCATTCTTTCTCACTTGACTCTCTTTCAGACCAGAAACCATTTTTAAACATTTTTCTCACTAATCGTACTGTTTTGAATAATAATAATATCGTCGATATCATTCGAACACATTCACGTCAAATTGTTTTCCTTGAATAAGGAAGATTGATATGTATGGTTTAAACAAAATATAAGATAATTCTTATATAATCTTAGGTATTAAGAGGATCTTCGATTTGATTCATAATTCATAGAAACCTATCACATTAATTGTCAAACATTACACAAAATAAGAGTTGAAAATTTGATAACTTTTCAACCAAAAAGATTCACTTTCATTATTGTGTGATGTTTTTGAAAAGTTTTGTTAATAAATGATTTATAATCGTTCGCATTAAAAAATTAAATAATGACTGCTAATAATATAAGTTCATTTTACACTTCTGAGAATTTCTCATCAAGTCGTGGTTTTCTAGAACAGCTGTTGGAAAAACCGATAGCAATGAGTAAGTAACTAGTTCGATGTTATACATAAAATACCTAATGGAACCACACCATAACTCAATGCAAATAGCATTGAAGCTATCGGCACTCGCCCGTTTTATCAAGTGTTGACGGTAATTTTATGTGATGCTAATTCAATTTGAATTTTCTGTTGAGTAATTTTTTGTCAGGGATGACTGAAGAAACGACCAAAAACAATTTACCCAAGATTCTATTCAAAAGCGCAAATTTTCGTTTTTGAAATGGATGGAAAAAGAATTAAATGAATTGAAATTTTCAATTTGAAAATGTGAATAACATGGCGTAATGAAGATTTTATGAATTATAAATTATAGATGCCGGAAAAAGTTTAGAGATAAAACATCGATGAAATAGAGCAGATGATTTGTAGAGTCTTTGTTGGTATTTTGTTTGAATCATGCAATGACGAATTATCAGGTAATGTTTTACTCTAAATAACTGGTTTGATATCATACCAAACAAATATGTTTTGTCGAAGAAAATGTCACAAACAAATACTATATTGTGTCAACAACATTGTTTTACAAAAAATATGAATATTCAATACGGAACTATTACTTCAGCTTTTCTGGTGCATTGAATCATTCTTTACTCAAAAAGAAAGTACAATTTATTTAAAATTCAAAGAGGAAGATTCATATGTACAAGTACATTATATTCATATCTGGGGTTATCTAAAGCACAAACAAAGATATACGAACGTTTATTCTAGCATATATGTTTTTATTCAGTCAAAATTGTTTGTTTTATATTATATCACTAAGCCGCGTTCTATTTGGTTAATTTCCCTTTGGCTTAAATATTGTTGACGACGGAGAGTGTATTTGGCTTTCTGCCCCCTTTGCTAAAATATTTCAATTTATCTATCGTTTTTTTCACAATCTTCTCTCTACATGTACTTTTTATTGAATGTTTTTTTGTTTTTATGATTATTTTATTGGTTTTGGTGCAAAATACTAAACCATATTTACGTATGTGTTTTTATCTTGTTTTATATTTTGGTTTTTTGCTCTTCTCCGATCAAAACCCTTTTAGCCTTCCCTGGAAATTGCCACCGTCGCCGTGTTTTGAATGAAAAGGTGAATTGTATGAATTGTGACTAAACCTGAAAATGCTTTCATTCTTGCATAAATGACTTTTTTTATTATATCAATCATCATTGATTGTTTCCCTTATGATGAAAATATTATTCTATATTCGGTCTGTTTTTTTGTGAATCGATCGAATGGGAGAAAACAAAATTATTAGAAAATAATAAAAATAATTATTCGTGTTCATTTGTATCCAATTACTCTCCATAAGTCTTTATTCAGGAAGCTGACAACATATGTGCATTGATTAAATTACTCTAGAATTACGAGCATATATTTTTGAGTAAACATTTATTTTCACACGTATCTTTTGATATTTGTCAAGCATACTGCAATGTATTTCGAGAGTTGATAAGTTCAACAGACGCTTTCGATAAAAATATTCGATATTTAACCTTAGGAATGGAGTTACATTATTTGAATTTGATAATCAGTGCATTCAATCAAAATAATATATTTGAAACATTCTTCCTGTGTTTTTCTTCTGCTCAATCCATCAACTCATGATCTTACAAGTAAACCTATCAATATGTCACACGCCGATTTGAAATTCCTCCGGTTTTTTAGACCACGATGAACCATGATGTCCGACCTCAATAACCGTGTTAAATGATGTTAGACCACGATGGACCAAGATGTCCGACTTCAATCGCATTTATTAAAAGACATATTAATCTACCACGAACCATTAGTAAAACCAACTTCAAAAATACCACTTCCTGTTAATTTTGAGCCAAGAAATCCGTATTTGAAAAAAAAAAAACAGTGCTTATAAAACGCACGCTCAACGCGATACCTAACTCAATGTGCTGAGTTTTCGAATGCACGGTGCGCTTGTCCACTCACCGAACAAGTGCGAGAGCAACTCACTACTCGCTCAAGTCACATTATGAGTGAGCTAAATCTCGTTCACACCACTCATATATTTACTTAAAAATAAACATAAAAAACATTATACAAAATGAAGGATAAATGGGAATTTTTTTTCGTCTTTTTGACATCATTTTGCTGTTACTAGGCATGTTTATATGACACTTTCAGAGACTCGGTACAATACACAAAAATATTGATTTTTTTTTTTAAATATTTTTGTATTATACCGAGTTTTCGAGATCTTCATATAAACATGCCTTGTGCTAGCAAAAATACAGTCAAAAACACGAAAAAAAAAATTTCACTTTTTTGTGCACTATACCGAGTCTCCGAGAGTTTCATATAAACATGCCCAGTAACAGCAAAAATAGAGTCGAAAAGACGAAAAAAAAATTCGACTTGAGCTTATCAGTTTCGGAGTGGCATGAATGCTATGACAAATGGCTTCATCGAATGCAAAAGTGTATTGATCATCACGGAGAATATTTTGAAAAACAATAAAGTCATTTTCAATAATAAATGTTTATCTGTGTGTGCTATTCTCAATATATAAGTAACAGCCTACGGCAGTTCGCGCGAGTGACGAAACCACATTAGTGTGTTGAAAAGTCGAACTCGCTATATATACACGAAATATACGAAATCCAGATCCAGAAGGCCTTTGGCCCCAGTTGATGTATGGTTGGAAAGGCCTTGGGTCATAGATCAAGAAAAAATGTCAAAGTTTGAAAATCGGTCCACCTGTCTTCAAAATATGGTCCTTTCAAGAAAAGGGCCAAATTCAGTTCTACAGCCATAGATGGCAACAAATGAGGTCATTAAAACATCGATATTGTGATTCTAGAGCTCAATACCTCCAATGATCCCCAACCGTCGAAATCGATCAATTCGTTCGAAAATTTTTGCATTTTATAAATTTCATATGAATCTCTATGAAAAATCAAAATGACTGTCTGTCTGTCTGTCTGTGGCCAATTTTGCGTACTCGATTCTGATCTTTTTGAAACTTTCTGTGATTAAAGTACATAAAATACTAAGACTTTTTTGTTCCGGCACTTTTCGATTTGGCCTCCATGTTGGCCGTGACCGGCCTCCAAAAGTCACTTTTTGACTTTTGTCTCGACGGTCACCGGGTTGCCTCCATGTGACACACCCCGGACATATGCTCCATGTGACACACCCCGGACATTCAAATTGGGGTGGCCAAATTGGCCAAAAACCAAAAAGTTACCGTTCAGCCGGACACATAACGTCTATTACCTCGAAAACAAGCTCAACGATTTTTTTTGGAAATTTACCGATTTTAGGCCCAAGTCTGAGCTATAAAACGTTGCATACAGTACGTTCCATCGTCCAGAGAACGCCATATTATAAACAAAAAAATCAAATATCTTCTAAATCCCTTTGGTGTCGCTAGATGACACTCTAAGCTACGACGGAAAATAAATTTGACAGTTTTCAAATCAGTGCAATGGTTATTGTACAACGAAAATATGAATACAGAATATTTTCATAAGCGTTTTGAAGCAGTCTTTTTGCATTTGCATCTAGAAGGACCACAATGGTCGCAAGCAAAGGTCGCAAAATACATTAAAAAGCCGAAAGGGTTCGTAAATAAGTGGATCCAGCAGTATAAGCGTGAAAAAAATGTGAACGATCAGCCCAATATGAAGCCAAACCTAGCCACCTCGCCACAACAAGATAAACGGATAGTCAAGTTGTTCGATGAAAATCCAGGTATGACGTTAAATCAAGGCGTTGAACAGCTATGGCATCTTAAAATAGACGTCTCGAAGACCACGCTCAAAAGAAGATTGGATGTTGCCGGTGTTCATTATCGCAGTACAGTGAAGAAATCACTTTTGACAGAAAACCAGAAGAAAAACGCATTGAGTGGGCAAACCAAAATTCAACAAGAGATTGGATCGAAGTTATATACACTGACGAGTCATTCTTTTGGCTGGTGAATAGCACTACCCATGCCTAGTCTAGAGCCGAAAAGAGAGTGGTCGTTCGCACGGTAAAGCATCCGAAAAAGGTCCATGTTTATGGTTGCTTCTGTAAAGCTGGTTTTGGAAAGTTGACCCTATTCACAGGCATTCTAAACGCCGTGAGAATGAACCAACATTATTCATCGACACTGTTACCCACCGCTAAGAAGTTCTATGGCAACGACAATTCGAATTGGCTTCTATTAGAAGACAACGATCCAAAACACAAAAGTCGTCTCTGCTCCGCTTGGAAAGAGGAAAATGGCATTCGACAAATGGACTGGCCACCACAGTCACCCGATTGCAATCAGACCGAAAATGTTTGTGCTATTATTAAGGCAAGGCTTCGTGGTAAAACACAACGCAATTTGAAGCAGCTCAGTGCATTCATACAACGGCAGTGGAAGGGTTTTCGACGCGAATATGCTGAAAATTTGAGCAAAAGTATGCCCAAAAGATGTGCTCGTGTGATCGAGAAAGACGGTGACTGGATAAAATATTGATTGTGCCCGCCGTAGCTTAGGCTTCCGTAGCTTAGGCTTATGGCGTTCTCTGGACGATGGAACATACTGTAGCTTATATCCCATAAAATTCTTGTTTTCGAGATATGGCCTTCGAAAGTGCAAATAGTGGCCAAAAATGACAAAAAATGTTACTTTTAACATTTGAAGTATTTTATGGGCCAAAATATACTCCAATGACTCTGTAAATATGCTATGTGACTAGCCAACCAAAAATGAACAAAATATCGACCGTTTTGGATGGCTATTCCACCAAAAATCAGCCAAATGTACCAAAATTCAAATTTTCACAAAAATGTCTAGATGTATGAAATATGAAATTTTAACAACAAATAACTATATGTTTGGTAGTCTCCTCGCATAAGATCAATAAAATACCGAATCTTATGTCCCCTCACACCAGGCCAGAAGGCGGACTATCGTCGGGAGAGGTGCATGCGTTTAGTCACAAATGAAATTAAAAGAAATCTACAAAAATGTTTTTTCGAAAAAGACTGCATATGTTCTCTTAAAATTTTTATCAATTTCAGCCCCAAGTCAAAGATAAAAAATTATACATACCACACACCACAGAAAAAACCACTTTTCCCCATTATGAACCACAATTTATATGATTTTGATCCAAAAATAACCTAAAAATCCATATTTTCATTGTATTTGAAAAAGATTCAAATTCATTAGTCTTGAATCTTTAACTTGGAAAATAGCGCTTACAAAACTATTGATATCAAATAAAAAACCTCTATCGAGGTGAAGAACGAGTATATCTACCAACTATTTTTGTCACAAAATTGATATTAGAAATTTTGTGTTTCAAATTTTGGTTTCGTCACTCGTTCTTCATCTCGATAGAGGTTTTTTATTTTATAAGTATTATACACGAGTATCACTTACAGTCGGCTTTCAACGCGACTCGATTTAAGAAGCGCCATCTCTTTCACGCCAGGTTCAAATATTTTTTTCTTGCAAAATTGTATAAATTGAATAAGTTTTGCAATAATAATAACGAAAATAATTAATAGAATTTATAATAAATAAAAAAAATTGAAAAAACACACGAATATTTTATATTATATGATTCACCAGAATAGCTTCACTTCGTGTTGTTTACGTTGTTTCTTTTGACAGATATCAATGTTTGACAAATACATATTTTCTCCACGTAACCATCTCTACATGGTCTACAAGGCAAAGTCTACAAGGCAAAGCTACATATCATATAATATAAAATATTTGTGTGTTTTTTTCATTTTTTTTTAATTATTATAAATTCTATTAATTATTATTATTGAAAAACTTATTCAATTTATACAATTTTGCAATTTTATTTGCAAGAAAAAAATATATTAGAACCTGGCGTGAAAGAGATGGCGCTTCTTAAATCGAGTCGCGTTCAAATACATTGTCAATATACAACGCAAGTGATACTCGATTATACAGCCCTGAATACATATACTTATTTTATGCGACGCATTAATGACAAACCAATGAAAAAGTAAACAAGCGACATGCTTAACATGCGTGCGTATGTATTGGTTCACATTCGGAATAAAGTTCTCACTCGACACACGTATTGCCTATGATTGCGACATTTTTACTGCGTAATATTATGTTTAAACATGAATGCATATGAGAGAGAGAGAGAGAGAGAGAGAGAGAGAGACGCGCGCACGAGTACACATAAGCCCACATTCGGAATTTCGCAGTCGCGTGTGGTTTGTTTACATTTTTATTTGTTTATCATCACATGCTTCTTAATAGCATTGTAGAGTGAGTAGGATGACATTGGAATAGAAGCAATGTTGCCAACCAATTGTCAATCGTACATCCTGAACCGTTGGAGACTGTACAACGTGCTCACCAACGACAACCTGATCTCAAATCGATTAATTTTTCATCCACTACCCAGAAAAGGTCATCTCCGACCATTTTGAGAATATTCAGGTCCCATTCACACTACGTGTGGGCGGAAAACGAAAAGGTTAAAAACAAACTAAAAAATGTTAATAAAACATAAATGAGCAACCTCCTTGGCGAGCAAAGCGAGCTGTTCATTATTTGTTTCCATTGTGACTACCCCTGACACCTACTTGGGAGCCAAAAATGCCTCTAAAGGAAAACCTTAGAGTCATTTTAGTAATTAAAACATTTTAAGAAATTTTGGATCCGTGCCTTCCGAACTGGGTCAATACGGAGGAAAATACATTAATAGAAATAACTTTTGTATAGAAACATATTTGCGCATTTGACTTTTAAGGGGTCAAAGTCGCATCGACAGGGGTTTTCCTTTAGGGGCATTTTTTACCCCCAAGGATGTGTCAGGGGTGGTCACTATGAAAACAAAACATGTTTGTCTCATTAAGGGCTACAACTTTTCCGAAGTCTGTAATCGATAGTGTATGATAGAAATTATGCATTTAGGCATACATTGTGTTATCGAATTGCACGTAAGACTCTCTTATCAGATCTCATTGGAAAAGCGAAACACATCGATTGTTTATTTCGAGTGATTTTTATGATTTTTTTTTTTATAAACAAATATTTGTTCAAATTGAGAAAATATAACTGAAACAATATGTTTCATACGAAATATGAAGTATTTATACGATTTGTCGTATAAATCCTAAATTTATATGATTTAGCTAATAAAATATGTAGTTGATTTTTTGTGTGCACATATCAAAGGGAGTTGTCATCGCTTTAAAGGTTTGAGACATTTCAGTTTGCTTCATATTTATACATCAAACGACAGTCTGAAATGGTATTATGCATTAAAATCATCTTTACTCAGCAGTTCTAAATGGAATTTGATAAAGAAAGCTTTTGATAAAGCTTTGTCGATAAAAGTGTTTTGTTAAATGCTCCTACCAATGCATTTTCTTCGTCTTCTGTTGCAGTTAATATGTGAACATCGTTTTTTTATTGTGCACGAAATAAACATACTTATATCGCAACGATAGTCACCGTTCACTTATTTGTGTGCAAAATCAGCTTCGAATTAAAGCAACTAAGCTTTTATGTATTTGAAAGTCTTAAACGACTCAAGCGGAAACATATTCTACCCAAAATCTGGATTAGATATCTTTGTGATTTTTTGTATATCAAAATATGCACTTGGAATTAACAGATTATCGAAAGAATCAACAATAAATATAGCAATATAGATTTAGTATCTATGGAATACCTTTTCATAAAAATGCATCGTTATATCGTCTTCATTTGGTTGGAATCATTTATTTGTTGGAATTTAATAACCCAGATTTTATTATCAATTCAAACTGAATACCCCTTTTACCATTTGGCTCTTCATTTTCTTTTTTTTAACTCAAATTAAATTTATCAACATTGAAGTTTGCATGAGGGACCGAAAATTCAGACTACAACTTGGCATGGATTCCTGCACCTTCCTGAACTTTCAAGCTTTTATACAATACTAGGGCCACCCGTGGTCGAAATTCGACCAATTCACTTAAAATTGTTTATTTTTACATATGATTTGGATAATTTTGCTAAAGAATGTGGATGACCAATCGGGCAAAACTATATTTCTGAATTGTCAGTTTTTAATTAAATGGTATTTTAAATAAATTTATTCCAAATTACTGAAATTCGTCAAATTTACAAGTACAGTGTACACGATACAAATATAACCCAAGTGCAATATGGATTGTAAATTCTGAAATACTTTGATCCAATGAACGCAGTGATGTGTGAAAATATTATTGAATAAAAAAGTTTTCGAAAAATTTGATGTTAAATCGGGAAAAACTATTTTCTGAGTATATCGATTTTTTAAAAACAAAGTGATTTTATGAATATATCAACTCTAATTGACAATATGAATGCCTTGAGAGAAATCACATCGAAATTAAGTATAATGATGTTTTAGTGGTTTCCGACGACTTCAATCTGCCCAAATTGGTTTGGTTTGTTGACGAAGATGAGGACCCTGACATAGCAATAGCTATCAATGCAGCCAGTGAAAAAGAGGAGATAGTGCTGGATACTTACTATGATCTTGGTCTTCTCCAGATAAACAAGTGCTACAACCAAAATTGTCGTATACTCGACTTGATCTGGACAAATGATGTTGAGCTGTTTTAGTGTTACATGAGCGACTATCATTTATTAAATTTTGAGAAGCACCACAATGCAATCAATATTCGATATAATGAGCCTGTCAACAAAACTGTTGAAACAAAGCAAACATATAGAGACTACATAAATGCTGACTATAAACTAATAAATGAGTCACTCCTTGACGTTGACTGGAAAAAGGAATTCGATGCAAATTCATTAGAATTAAGACTTAACAATTTCTATACAATTTTAAAGTCAACAATCGATACTCATGTCCAGTTAAAAACAAAAATCAAGTAGTAAGAAGTAACTGATAGTGGCTTGTTACTAATCGAGATGAAAAACAAAGTCAGCAAAGCTCATCAGATTAAAAATAAGGTCAACACAATTGTATCAATAGAATATTTTGAACAATTAAGAAGAGAATATAAACGCAGTGCACGGTCACCACTCAAGGACTACAGAATTAAAATGAAGAATCTAATAGACGAGGATCCTAGGAAATTTTTCAGACATGTGAATTACAATAAAGGGAAAAGTGATGATCTGCCGCATGAGATGTCTTATCTGGGTATGAGAGCAGATAACCAGTCTACGATCGCTGAGTTTCTTTGCAAAGCACTTTGCCTCAGCCTACGGCTCTTTGAAGGGAGATCTACACACTTATATCGCTAGTATTAATTTTTAGCACTTTGGGATTTTTAAATATAATTAATCCAAAAGGATTAATAGTTAGTCCCAATGGATTAAATTATTAATTTTTAATTATAAACATATTTTTATTTTAAAATTCATGCACATTCTCTAGCCAGCATCAAAAACATCATCTTATACTATTCTCTCAACTTCATACGAAAGAATACCAACTTACACTCAAACGTCAACTATATGGGAGTCAACTACTACACACGCATCACTTTTACTGGCGAGTCAGTGGAAACATGTATACGAACGATGTTCAACGACTGACTCGCCAGTAGAAGTGATGCGTGTGTAGTAGTTGACTTTCATATAGTTGCCGTTTGAGTGTTGCCATAAAATTGTTGTTATTCTTTCGTATGAAGTGAGAGAATAGTATAAGATGATGTTTTTGGCGCTCGCTAGAGAATGCTCATGACTTTTAAAGTAAAAAAATGTTTATAATTATAAAATAATAATTTAATCATCCCTGATGATCAAGTCAGTGGTCCAGATGAAATACCAAATAAATTTATCAAGCATTTTTTTAAAACAATAATATCTCACCGAACAGCGTTCCTTCGCCTTGGTGGTTTATTTAAAATAATTCAAATAAATACAATATAATTAAATTTTTACATCAATCAGTTTTGAAATAGATAATTTATAATTATTAATTATTATTAATAATTTCATTTATGTTATCATTTCATCTGTTTTGTTTTAAATATTTTTCAATTCTCAGTTTAACTGTTGCTAAATTTACTTCTAATTCAATTAATTAGTATCACTGTTTGGTATCTTTTTTGTATAATAATCATTGAATGTTTCATCCTTCTGAGCGCGTATAATAAGTATTGTTTTTGTATTGACTCAATTCTTACGATTGTACTTCTATTATGTGGAATTCAAATTTGTGATGCATATTCAATGGTTAGTAAAACAAAACTATCATATAGTCGTTTGATGGAATTCTCCGCCAAATATTTTTATCAAAGCCAAGCGTGACTTTGTTTTTGCCACAATATTATCAATGTGTGATTTGAAATTTAAATTTTCATCCAGCACTCCCAGATCCTTGATTACGTTTAATCTTTCTATAATCTCGATTCCTATTTTGCATTCATTTATATATTTTAATAAATGATGATACGAAATCATTTTTGCTTTGCTCACGTTCAATTTTAGTTTTTTTCTTTGAAAGCATAGCTGTCCACGAACGCTAACGAACGAACCTTAAATCTATTTTTTCCGCTTTTCCGATGAGAAATCGTGAAAATAAGCAAAATTGACTCCCGTAAGAAAAAAAATTCACTTTTTTTTTCTGTGAGAGTTTCATATAAGCTAGTCATGTAGCAGCACAAAGACGGTCGAAAAAACGAAAAATGTTTTTCAATATTTTCGACTGTCTTTCTGCAGTTACATGGCAACCTTATATGAAACTCTCGGAGACTGGGTATAATGCACAAAGAAGTGAAAAAAAAAATTTCGTACGAGAGTCAATATTTTGCTTATTTTTCACGATTTCCCATCGGAAAAGCGGGAAAAATCGATTTTAGGTTTTTCCAATTTACATTTAGTATCACAATACGTAGGCTGCTCCATATATTTCTAGAAAAGCATATACAACGCAATCGTTTTTTATCAAAAATGGCTTTATTGTTTTTCAAAGTATCCGCCATGATGGTCGATACACTTTTGCATACGCTCGAACCACTTGCTGTAGCATTCATGCCACTCCGAAACCGATATCTCCAAAACGTGTGTTTTGAACGCATCAACTGCTTCTTCTGGCGTCGAAAATCGTTGACCACGCAGTTTTTTCTTTACGCTCGGAAACAAAAAGAAATCGTTGGGTGCTAAATCAGGACTGTACGGTGGATGACCCATTAATTCGATCTTTTGAGCGGTCAAATATTCAGTTGTGTGATGAGATGTGTGAGAGCTTGCATTATCATGATGAAGAATTATTCTGCGACGGTGGTTATTTTTTCTTAATTCACCAAACACTTCTGGCAAACAAATGGTTGAGTACCTTAACCACTAATTGCGAAAAAACAGGCGACCATTTGCTTCGCAACACTTCGAGCGCGAACAACTTTCGTTGGATTATCTTCACTTTGGAAGACCCATACTGTCGACTGCTGTTTAGTTTCGGGCTCATACGCATATATATCACCTGTGACGATGTTATAGACGGAATATGATGCACCGCGGTTATATTTGTTGAGCATTTCTTTGCACCAATTCACACGAGCTAATTTTTGGTCATCGGTCAATTTATGTGGAATCCAACGAGAGCAAATCTTTTTTACGGCCAAATGTTCATGCAAAATCGTGTGTATGCTTCTCATACTAATGCCCAAGGATGCCTCAATCTCATGGTATGTGACATGACGATCTTGCTTTATCATGTTTCTGACAGCATCGATAGTTTCTGGAACAACAACCGATTTTGGACGACCTTCACGGAATTCGTCGATGAGCGAATGACGATCACGATTGAATTCAGTAAACCAGTGATATACAGTGGCCTTGCATGGAGCTTCATCGCCAAAGACCAAATGAAGTTGATCAAAACACTGTTGTTGAGATACACCCAATCCAAAGTCGTAGTAAATTATCGCACGAAAATTTTCACGAGTAAAATTCATTTTTTTGTTGAGACGCAATTTAGATGTCACTGTAAACAATACAAATAGCGCGCGTATGACAGAACGTTCTGAGATCGTTTATGCTACCAAATGTTAAACTTAACGAATATGACAATGGTTTATATCGGACAACACTAAATATTGCCAATTCTAGAAATATATGGAGCAGCCCTCGTATTTGTTTATTTTGAGAAAATAAATTTTCATAAATTACGAACGAATGAACAATCCGAACATTTCATTTTCTACGAACGAATGAACGAACGCAATACAATTCTACGAACGAACGAACGAACAAAAAGACCAAAAAAATATTTTACGAACGTTCGTGGACAGCTATGTTTCAAAGTATTTTAACTACAAGATTTAAATTATCCTGTAAAGTGCATCTCGACAGTTTTGTATCATCTGCAAATGATAATATGCATGGATCATTGACAAACAATGTTGCTCCAATCGGGTAACCTTGGCCCGTTCCAGAAGTAACGTCAATTGGCTTTGATTTTGAATCATTTATCTTGACTATTTGTCTTCGTCCAGACAAATACGATTCGATCCATTGTAAAAATTGTCTGTTCAATTCCATAATGTGTAAATGTTTGTTAAATAGTAATTTATGTTACTAGTCACAATTGAATCCAGTTATTTTGAAACTATGCATTGCAAAGCGACTCCACGATAGTTCTGTTAACACTTTTGTAAACTGGTCGAACGTATGACGTTTTCAATACTTGTATTATTCTATTTGATTGAAGTGACTCTTTTGGCAATTTGGTTATTGGATACAGTAGTGATGGTAGACAGTTCAATGAATATATTCGGTATTCCATTAGGACCAGAGACAAGATCCGTACACAAGTACTGGTAGTGCAGTATTAATTCAATAACTAAAATACTGAGAGAAGTAATTTTTTTGGCCAAATAATAGACTATTGACGTATAAATAATTCAAAATATGTGGAGTGTGAGTTGTACGAAAAGATAAAATCATCTGAAATCAGCATCTCCCATACAAAAATTCAATTTTTCTGATTTTTACAAAGAAACTGTCTCAAATGACAGCCTAATAGTAAAACCGAAATGGAAGAACTTGAGCGTAAAAACATGATGCAAATTCTTCAGCGTATATAGAGAACTTTCAAATTTTAGAACAAAAAGAGTTTGTAAAAAACTGAGGGCAAAAACACAATATATCGATTACTTGTTTTTGCCCGCAGGCTGGATATGTCGTGTTTTTGCTCTCAATTTTGTCTATAGTTTTTTTTCCTCGCAATAATCGGGATCTTGTTTTTACGCTGAAAAAATTGATTATTTTATACGCATGTGATACGACAGTGTCATTCCAGCGGTCTTCCGTGTGTTTCATACAAGCCTCCCATGTAAATGGTAAAAAATGGCGAAAAATGAAAAAAATAATTAATTTTTTTTTCTTAAATTCTCAAATACTACTCAGCTTTCTGTATCATCTGGTGAAATCAGAATGAAAAAAATCGCATTCCTTATCATCCAAATCACGATCTGGAGGTTTTTCACTTTTGGAGTCCTCTATACCGAGTCTCCGAGAGTTTCATATAAACTTGCTTTGTAATACCCATTGAATAGTGACCGAATGCCAATCGAGATTTTGATGATATGGAACGCGATTTTTTTCATTCTGATTCCATCAGGTGATACAGAAAATTGAGTAATATTTGAGAATTGAAGAAAAAAAAATTAATTATTTTTTTCATTTTTCGCGAATTTTTCACCATTTACATGGGCGGCTTGTATGAAAAACACAGAAGACCGCTGAAATGGCAAACGCTTAATATATACGTACCTACGACAGTGTCATTTCAGCGGTCTTCCGTGTTTTTCATACAAGCTTCCAATAAAGATGGTATAAAAAATCGCGAAAAATGAAAAAAATAATTAAAAAAATTTTCTTCGATTCTCAAATACTACTCAATTTTCTGTATCACCTGGTGAAATCAGAATGAAAAAAATCGCATTTATTTAATTTATTTATTTCACCGTCTGATCACAGACTGAATGTATAGCAATTATTTTACAATATCATTTGCAATGAAACACTATCACGATCTGGACTTTTTTCATTGTTTGAGTGCTTTATACCGGTCTCCGAGAGTTTCATATAAACTTGCTATGTTATGCCTATTGAATAGTAAGCGTCGCTTACTAAGCGAATACCAATCGTGATTGAATCACTCACAGAAGACGTCAGTTGTAATATTTGTGAACTCTGGTAGTAATTTACTAAATTACCACCATTACAATGTGCGGCATGGTGATTTTTGTATGTATTGTATTTGATTTGCTGTGACAGCGCTGTACAGTATTACCACCAACACTGCGTTGAGCGATAGTAATATTGCTCAGCAAAGCACATACAATACATACAAAAATCACCATGCCACACATTGTAATGGTGGTAATTTAGTAAATCACCACCAGAGTTCGCAAATATCACAATTGACGTCTTCTGTGAGCAATATGCGTCATTTGGCTATTGCAAGGCGAGTTTATATGAAACTCTCGGAGGCTCGGTATAAAGCACAAAAAGTGAAAGAAAACTTTTTTTTTCTAAATTCTCGAACACCACTAAATGCTCTATATCATTAGTAGATATATGGCCCGCCTCGCTCATAAAAAATCCATTTTTTCGGCTGTTGCGGGCAAAGGAACTATAGACAAACTTGAGAGCAAAGACACGACATATCGCTTATTCACTTTTGCTCTGATGTTGCGTATGTCGTGGTTTTGCTCTCAACTTTGTGTGTTGAATTTTTTCGATTATGATATGTGGTATTGTTTTACTCCAAACAAAAATACACCCAATGGGCATTGTGAAGCCGTTTTTTGGCTCGAATCGAGCTTCCCATGAAGCCACATTAATGCTGTTAATATGTTTAGATTCTGTTTACCTTGCCGAATGATGGGAGGGCACAAAGGTCCATAAAAGAGACAGCGACATTTTATTGCGGATGGACGCTCGCATGAATGAATAATTGTAGCATTGTTACCTTGCTGATGAATGATAACATTTGACAGGCCATCCTTTTTGATCCCCTCACACAATTTTTTCCATTCGGGTAGAGATAAATTTGGATGACGGTGAAATATTACCACTGAGAAATTTCAAGAAATTTAATCCGAATCGATTT
>NW_022197486.1:94826-122249 GCF_009176525.2 Contarinia nasturtii | reverse complement strand
AATATTATATTGCGCACTAGTTAGGTCAAAATTAGAATATGCGAGTAATGTATGGCTTCCATACCATCGTATCCACTCCGATAGAATAGAATCAATTCAAAAAGATTTTGTCATTTGGTAGCTACGATATATATATCAGAGAGATGAGAATTATGTATTGCCACCACATCAGCTTAGATGTGATGTTTTAAATATTCAACCGCTTTGGAGATGGCGTATAAATGCCTCTATATTTTTATTTTATGATCTGCTTTTAAGTAAAATAGTGTCTAGCTCACTTAGAGATAAAATTGTATATACAAGACTGCAATATAATGAGAACCAAAGAAATTTGAGAAGTACAGAACTGATTAGAGTTAGGGCATTTTCATCGAATTATGCACATAATCAGCCGCTTTACGTAGCTTGTAGAAACTTTAACTTGATAAGAGAAATATTTTTAGAATCGGCTTCAAGACACATCTTTAGAAACAATATTGTCAAATTGGAAAATGTGATATTTGATCGGTGAAAAATTTAACTTTTATTAACTTTTATGTGTTATATAGAAATTAAAACAGTGAACACTATCGATATCTGCTGCTCCGAAGTCGAAAAGGCTGGTGGCTGGGTATACGATCGGGTGGTGTTTCATTGTGAACGATATTGTACAAATTTTGTTATAAATTCAGTCTGTGATCAGACGGTGAATAAATAAATAAATAAATAAATAAATAAATATGAACCTCATGAAGAACAATAAAGCTCTTAACTCGGCTGGTACATGGAAAAAGGTCAAAGATTTCTACATGCGATGCGTAGCAATTTTGATTCAAGCAAGAAGTATGGAATTTGCCCGAACTCAAATTTATAGCGTTTTAATTGTTGCGAAGTCAAAAACTGAAGGTACGTATATTTTTTAAGAAACTTCTCTAAATTATGATTTTATTACGATTTGTTTTAACGTTATAAACGATCAATGTTCAACACAATCATAACAGGAATAGATGAAAGTATATTTGAAACTGAGAACAGCGAAACAGTTTCAGATGAAAGTGGCGAACAAAATATAAAAGAATTCGACTACCTTGAACAAATGTCTTCTCCATTTAAAGAATGGTTAGGTGATATCGTGAAATCAGCAGATGAAGCAATCGAATGTGCCGATGATGGGGACCGTGACAAGATATTGTACAATCTGATATTTGCGAATGATTTCATGAGACTATGTAAGATTCTTTCATTATGGTCTGGTGTGAGCTGCGATCTTTTTGAAGCGCCCAGTAGCAATGCAAATGTTGAATCCGATTTTAAAAATGTCAAAGAATCGCTTGGCATATAATCCCTTGTTCTGTGGACACTTTTGTTGAAGCACATATTGAAATGTTGAGAGGAGCAGCGATTGAAGCATCGCAGCAACATAACTATGTAAAATTCATTGGGAATGAAACTGAAAACACAAGCGATGCAGAAGGAAATGAAAGTAGAAACCTTGCCGACACAGTAGATGAAGAAAGTGAAAATCTGAACGACACCGTACACGAAAACCAAAGTCGCAGTATTACGCCGAATGCTGGATGTTGAAATGGTGGCGAACCGGGAGGTGCACATCGATGCATTGAATGTGATAAAGCCGTTCAAGTATTACCTTGCTGTTCTATATCTATAGGCGATGAGGAAGGATATGGCGAAAAACGATTGTGTAATGCATGTGCAAGTTCGAAAAAAACATTGGAAACACCATCTTCTCCGTCTGTGTCACAGGCTGTGTCTGAAATGGTGTATAATGAATCATGGAACAAAAGTAAGCAAACTAAATCAAGCAAATACATGAAAGTAGCGCCCAATTGGAACTTGAATATACGAGGGTTGCTCCATAATTTTTTTTAAAAACATATATAACACAGTTGTTTTTTGTCGAAAATGGTTTTATTGTTTTTCAAAATATTCCCCGAGATGATCGATACACTTTTGCATTCGATGAAACCATTTGTCATAGCATTCGTGCCACTCCGAAACTGATATCTCCAAAACGTGTGTTTTGAACGCTTCAACTGCTTCTTCTGGTGTCGAAAATCGTTGACCACGTAGTTTTTTCTTCACGCTTGGGAACAAAAAAAAGTCATTGGGTGCCAGGTCAGGACTGTACGGTGGATGACCCATCAGTTCGATGTTTTGACCGGTCAAAAATCGAGTAGTTTGAAAAGATGTGTGAGAGCTCGCATTATCGTGATGAAGAATTATTTTGCGACGGTGGTTGTTTTTTCTTATTTCACCAAACACTTCGGGCAAACAAATGGTGGTATACCAATCAGAATTGACGGTCTTACGATCCTCTAGTGGAACGGTTGCCACATGACCACTTCTCCCGAAAAAACAGGCGACCATTCGCTTCGAAGTGCTTCTTGCTCGAACAACTTTCGTTGGGTTATCTTCATTTTGGAAGACCCATACAGTCGACTGCTGTTTCGTTTCGGGCTCATAGGCATATATCCACGATTCGTCACCAGTGACGATTTTATTAACGTCTTTTGAAGCACCACGATTGAATTTCTTGAGCATTTCTTTACACCAACTCACACGAGCCATTTTTTGTTCATCGGTCAATTTATGTGGGATCCAACGAGAGCAAATCTTTTTTACGGCTAAATGTTCATGCAAAATTGTATGTATGCTGTGGGATGAAATGCCCAAAGATGCCTCAATCTCACGGTAGGTCACATGACGATCTTCCATAATCAGTTTTCTGACAGCATCGATGTTTTGTGGCACAACAGCCGATTTTGGACGACCTGTATGAAACTCGTCTTTGAGCGAACTACGACCGCAACGGAATTCTCGGTACCAGTTATAAATTGTCTGAAGGGTTGGTGCTTCATTGCCAAAGGCCAAATGAAGTCGATCGAAACACTGTTGTTGAGATAATTTACTTCGAAAATCGTAGTAAATCATTTTACGAAAATCTTCACGTGTAAAATTCATTTTTTTGTTGAGTCGCAGTTTACCAGTCACTGTAAACAATACAAATAGCGTTCGTACGACAAAAGGTTCAGGGCACGAATACATACCAAAACATCAAACTTTACGAATATGACAATGGTTTACATCGGGCAACACTATAAGTACCATTTTAAAAAAAATTATGGAGCAACCTACGTAAATATCGAGAAAAAATCTAGATTGGGCATACTACAAAATGGCAACTTAAGTAACACTACGTATAAAGTAAAAAACGAGACAATTGCATTGACAAACACATGCCCGTTTGATTCCATTTGCAAGGTAACGGATTTTTAATAGATTTTCTTTTACCTTAGTTCTGTAATCACAGCGGACGGCAGTACGCGCGAGTGACGAAACCACATTAGTGTGTTGAAAAGTCGAACTCGCTATATATACACGTAATATACGAAATCCAGACCTAGAAGGCCGTTAGCCCCGGTTGATGTATGGTTGAAAAGCCCTTGGGCTATAGATCAAGAAAAAATATAAAAGTTTGAAAATCGGTCCACCTGTCTTCAAAATATGGTTCTCTCAAGAAAAGAGTCAAAATTCAGTTTCATGACCATAGATGGCACTAAATGAGATCATTGACCCCTAAAACATCGATATTCTTATTCTAGAGCTCAATACCTTTCCAACGACTCCCTAACCGTCGAAATCGATCAATTCGTTCGAAAAATTCAGCATTTTATAAATTTCATATGAATCTTTATGAAAAATCAAAATGTCTGTGTGTCTGTCTGTGCGCGATTTTGCGTACTCGATTCTGATCTTTTTGAAACTTTCTGTGATTAAAGTAGACAAAAAACGAAGACTTTTTTGTTCCGGCACTTTTCGATTTGGCCGTGGCCGGCCTCCAAAAGTCACTTTTTGACTTTTGTCCCCACGGACACCGAGGCACATCCACTTGACACACCCCGGACATATGCATATCACTTGAAGTGAGCTATCGAATGGTGCCATTTGCGGTCCAAAAATTTCAATGTGGGGTGGTCAAATTGGCCAAAAACCAAAAAGTTACCGTTCGGCCAGACACATAACGTCCATTACCTCGAAAACAAGCTCAAGAATTTTTTTGAAAATTTCACCGATTTTGGGCCCAAGTCTAAGCTATAATATGCCGCATAGCTCATATCCCAGAAAATGCTCTGTGACTAGCTTAACAAAATTGAACCAAATATCGACCGTTTTGGATGGCTATTCTACCAAAAATCGGCCAAATGTGTCAAAATTCGAATTTTCACAAAAATGTCTAGATGTATGAAATCTGAAATTTTAACCACAAATAACTACCTGTTTGATAGTCTACTCGCATAAGATCGATTAAATACGGAATCTTGTGTCCCCTCCCACCAGGCCAGAAGGTGGACTATCATCGGGAGAGGTGCATTCGGTTAGTCACAAGTGAAACTGAAAGAAATCTACAAAAATGTTAGTATAAATGACAAACTATGCAAAAGGTCATCCAAAAATGGCCTTTATTTCATACGGTCGCTGTGGGACCTAGACTTGACATAACCAGGACATATGCATATTCATTGGAAAGGTCTTAAAGTAAGCTCTCGAGTGGTGCCAATTGCGACTTAAAAATTTCATGTGGGGATGGCCCAATTGGCAAAAATTGACCGTTGACCGCACATATAACGGGCATTTTACCACAGAAAAACCTCTTTCCCCATTATGAACCACAATTTATATGATTTTGATCCACAAATAATCTAAAAATCCATATTTTCATTGTATGTGAAAAAGATTCAAATTCATGTTTCTTGAATCTTTAACATGGAAAATAGCGCTTACAAAACTATTGATATCGAATAAAAAACCTCTATCGAGGTAGAGAACGAGTGACGAAACCAACAATTTTGTGACGAAAATAGTTGGTAGATATATTTTCTGTGTACTGTGAATATAAACTTAATATACATTTGTAAATTCGGAACGTTACTTCATTGCGTCAGTATAAACTCAAAGTAAAAAGGAGAGAATTTCTGTAACGTTTTGAATATACAAATGTATATTAAGTTTATATTCACAGTACACAGAAAATTTTGTGTTTCAAATGTTGGTTTCGTCACTCGTTCTTCACCTCGATAGAGGTTTTTAATTTGATTATTCATACTATTGGTAGTGCAACTTGAAAATGTCGTATTTGTGTCAACTTCTTATGTATCATACGCGCCATTTTCTTGACAGTGACAACAAGTGTATCTTAAAGAGCGTCAAAAAAACTATTAAATTCCATCTGTCAAAGTGAATACAAGTTTATACACACAAGTTTTTTATTGCGTTCAAAATGTCGAATTTCGTTCCAACAAAAGATCATTTGCGGGAAGTTTTAATTTGCTTCTTCCATTTAAAGAAAAATGCAACTGAAGCACATCGTTTACTCACTGAAGCCTATCCTGACTATGCTGTAGACGTTAGAATGTGTCAGCATTGGTTTGCGCGCTTCAAAAGTGGTGATTTCGACACAGAAGACAAAGAACGTCCTGGGCTGCCAAAAAAGTTTGAAGATGAAGAATTGGAGGTATTACTCGATCAAGATTCGTGTCAAACTCAAGAAGAACTTGCAAAATCATTAGCAGTGACTCACCAAGCCATTTTAAAACGTTTAAAAGCATTAGGATTCATTCAAAAGCAGGGAAATTGGGTACCACATAAATTGAAACCAAGAGACGTTGAAAGACGATTTTGCATGTCCAAAATGCTGCTTGAGCGCCACAAAAAGAAGTCGTTTTTGCATCGAATTGTTACTGGTGATGAAAAATGGATTCATTACGAAAACCCGAAGCGTAAGAAATCGTATGGGAAGCGCGGTAAACGAGCAAAATGAACGTCCAAGCAAGATATTCATTGTGCTAAGTTAATGCTCTGTATTTGGTGGGATCAGAAGGGTCTCTATTATAAGCTGTTAAAACCGGGTGAAACGATCACGGGAGACCTGTATCGAACACAATTGATCCGTTTAAAGAGAGCATTGAACGAAAAACGGCCAGAATATGCAACCGGACATGAGTCAATAATTTTCCATCATGACAACGCTCGGCCTCATATTGCTCAAAAGGTTAAAAACTATTTGGAAAATAGTGGATGGGAAGTTTTGCCCCACCCGCCGTATAGCCCAGACATTGCCCCTTCTGACTATCACTTGTTTCGGTCGATGCAGAATGCCTTGTTTGGAATACGCTTCACTTCAATTGAAGGTATCAAAAATTGGATTGATTCTTTCCTAACTTCAAAAAATGAGCAGTTCTTTTGGCGCGGAATCCATATGCTGCCAGAAAGATGGGAAAAGGTTATAGCTTCCGATGGCCAATACTTTGAATGACATGTTATTTCCAGAATTTATGAAATAAAGTTTTATTTTTACCAAAAAAACGAAATTTTTAAGTTGCACTACCAATATTTTTGGCGTTGGCTGCAGCATATACATATCATGTGAATTATCGGGAGTATATGGACAGGAAAAAGGTCTATTGTTTGAAATTGCGATTTACCTTGCTAAAAAGTATTTTTTTTAGCAAAACATTTTATTTGTGAACAATAATAATAAAGTGTTTCGAATTTTCCAGTGCAAGCATGAGGAAAATCAACAGTGCGCGAGCCACATTTTTAATCAACGAATTTAACAAAAAGGGCTTTGAAATGAGTATTGTTCCAATGACAAACTGTCTGTTTCGGAACCTGGCTACACCGAGCAAACAGTTTGCAATCATTGCAAACATAATAATTCCAGTACATTCTCTATTATCACTTTAGATCATGAGTATTCTCCAATAATTTTTCAAACTTGGAAAAGGCCATCATGGAAAATTGCCCGGGTAATTTGCTATGCACAAAATGCTCAACAGATGTTGAATCTAACCGCGAATTCGGACCTCATATGTTTATCGAGGTGAAATAATATTTATTGAAATTCCAATATTTTGATTCCCAAATTACACATTATATTTATTTTGGATAATTGGATAATTGGATTTGTACGGGGAGCACTAGGTCTACTTTTCAGTAATATCCATAGTTTCTCGTTGCTCAGGTTAATTTACCTATTTCAAGACGCCCGTTTGAATTATGATGCTACTAGACTGCCATCTGGGGTTCCATCTGTTCGGCACAGTCGCCCTTGCTGTTCAGCATGGTCTTCAGCGGCCCTTGCAGTTCGGCAGGGCCCTTCTGTGACCATTGCTGTTCGGCAGGGCCTAGACCATTGCTTCACTTAGGACCCAACTCACTGCAGTTGTTGTGAACACTCATAACTTTACCATACTCCAGATAGCGCTGGGTTCCTCTATTCAATGTAGGAATGCTACCACCACTGATTTGCCGGTATATTCACCAGTAGTTCAGCACTACCTTTTTACGGTTGACGTATTGGATATTTGACATATCCAAGACACCAACCTAACGTAAAGGCACTCCATTTTACGTGTGTCTATGCTGAACCCATTATTCGTTGTGCACACACACGGGACCGACGGCTTTAAGTGCCCTCCGAAGCACTCCACAAGTCCGAGACCCGGCCCCAATTTCTCCTCATTAAACCACTGATAATCCCTGAGCGAATCACGGTAGAAAAATACCGGACGAAATTTGACCGAGAATCGAACTCGTGTCCTCATACTCACAAACCACGCTAACCATATAGTGTATGGCTGAGTATTATATATAGATATATATATTTATTTTAGATTCCATTGAACAAATCATACACAAAAGATAATTCAGATTTTGAACAACAGAACGAACACAAACTCAGTGAAATACCGATTTCAATAATGGACAAAACCTACATTTTGTTGGCTGCTTTCCTGTACCACCTGGGAGAAAGTGATGCAGACATAGGACATTATACGGTTGGTATCAAACTCAATGAAAAATGGGAAATCTACGACGATCTGAAAAAAAAAGCTTGCAGAGGTTTCTCCGAATAAAAAAGTATCAACACACGCTCTGCTTCACTTGAAACGATAACCGATCAATCTCCAATGAACTATTTAATTAATTTAATTGTCATATTTCCGAAAAATATTAAATAAATGTTTTTTTTCTTAAAATAAATTAATAACGTCACTGAATTTAACTGAAATGTGATCATTTGTTATTATTTGGCACGGAATTCAAACATGTGTAAGCGCTCTTTATTGAAAATATATTTTGTCTCTTATATTGGTGTTTGTACTGGTCGCATAATGTCAGAATTAAATTGGGTGAATGGTATCAATACAATAAAATAGTCAGTGATGAGCACATTAGCTGGCTAATTTGCCATCACTGTGTACACCGGCTAACGAATGCGTAAGCCAGCACTAACACACGTCAGGAGAATTGGACGTTTTCACACGCATACTATCATACACAGTCACATAGACAGTGTAGACAGTTAGCTGGCTAACGATTGGTGTACACCAAATGTTGGTATACACCGAGGCTAAGACAACGCTGGCTAACGCAAAACCATCACTGAAAATAGTACTAAATTATAGGCCAGATCCAAAATTGAAAAAATCACTCATTAGGGTGGCTCCCATACAAATGTTCGGAAATGATATGTTTTTTTTTTCATATACGGGTCTGTAGTGATACAGATTTACATTTTGCAGTAACACATTACAATTGTAACGAAGCATTACTGTAATGCTATTACAATAGTAATGTTAGATTTTAGCATTACCAGCGAGATTACCAGTAATAGCTATTGCTATTCTTATAACCTTACTGGCAATGCTTCGTTATAATAATAATGTGTTACTCAACGCTGCCGCTAATGTCAAAGATCGAACATTAACATTGAGTCATTAAATTAATATTGAGTCTTTTCAACACAACTTTAAGATCATTGAAATTGCTCATCAACCCAATCAATTTCAATGATGAGCTTAGAGCAGACACAAACGCCATCTATTGTAAATATATTTTCAACTTAAAGTTGTGTTGAAAAGTCTCAATATTAATGTTAGATTTTTTTTCATTGTTATTGTAACGAAGCATTACTGTAATGCTATTACGATTGTAATGTCAGATTTTTAGCATTACAGTAATATGTAATACAATTGTAGTAGCTATTACAAACATTTATATTAATGTAATGGTTAGTAACAATACAATTTTAATGCTGGTAAATCTGTATGTAGTGGAGACACTAAATTCGGATGGTATCAATCGTCAGCACTAAAATATAGGCCGGAACCGAAATCGAAAAAGTCACTCATTAGGGTGGCTCCCATACAAATTTTTCGAAAATGACATATCCCAAATTTTTCAGAATTCAGTACTGCCATCTGGGGGCAGCACTAAATTCGAGAGTAGGGGGGCCACTAAAGGGAGGCCAACCACATGGACTTCCAAATCTCACTATCTGAACGGATTGTTGTTCCCCGACCGGTTTTGTTAATTTTGGTCCAAAACTAGGTAACTGGCATCATTACATTGAATAAAGGTTGAAAAAACGACCCGACCCCAACCATATCAAAAATACATTTTTTTGCTCGTAGTTTTGACCATAATGACTGTAAAAATATATAAAAATTTCAGCAAAATTGTCACACATGATCAACATTTTGCTATGTTTGATGATTTTTAGCTTCAAATTCACTTTTTTATAATAGAAATGGCCAAAAATACATAGTTATAAACAAAAAAATAAAAATCAAAAGTAAAAATCTTATTTTTTCTGATAGAAAATTAAAATTTATTCAATTTCCATTACAAAAAATACGAATTGCGTCAATTAGCCTAACTTATTGATACCAAATAGCTTTAGTTGAGCTATTTGGTATCATTTAGAAGAGCTATTCGGTACCAATTAGCTTTGCTAAATGATATCATTTAGCTCCCGAACATTTTTCCGCGGAACTTTTCTACATAACATGTTTCCCCTGAACCCCTCATATATATTTTAATGAGAAGTTAAATATGAAATTATAGATGTTGATTTTAATTAAATCAATTGTGTTGCGACTCTATAAAATGTTAGACACAAGAACTGTGCGTGGCGTGCCTTTCGGTGAATTATAAATAATTAAGAGGCGTATAGAATTAATATATTGAACAGTGCTTGACAAGCACAATCAAACCATAAAATTTTTGTGCACAAACATAAATGTCAAGATTCTACGAAAAACTTGGTTTGCTTCATATTCACACATAGAGAAATATTGCAATGAAAATTAGATGGCTTGTCGTATAAAATTCTGAACTAATTGACACTCCGTATTGAATTGTATTTGTTCATATAATTTCATACAAAATATCGTTTTTGTGTTTTCTCCTTTGTGCGGTTCTTTTTCGTTTGTCTTTTGAAGAAGATCCGCACAAAAGAGAATTCACAAAAAGGATATTTTACCTCAAGATTATATGGACAAATACAATTTTATATGTATTGTCATCTAGTTCCAAATTTTATACGACATGCCATCTAGTTTTCTTTGTAAAATTTCTCTGTGTGCAGTAGCATATGCTTGGTTAGCAACATGTGCTTAATTTTCATCCTTTTTGGTATTCAACATGAATCTATAGAGCTTTTATGAACTAAATTTTCACACTACGAAAAATACGTAAACAACCAAGACGCTTGTAATGTCATTAAATTTAAAGTAAAGTCACAAAACTGATATTTTCGTTAGCCATACTTCATTTTTAAATGGAACGTCAGTGGATACTTACATTTAGCACAAATAATTTATTGCTTCATTATGGAAAATTCGTTGTGTAATTCGTCGCAAATTTTGTGTCTGCATATCACACAGTAATCATTTGAGAATGTGATCAAACTTTATCGTCACCGCAAATTTTAATGAACAAAGAAATACTCACCATTGAACAATAATAGACGAGCTTACGTCAAAAAGATGAATAGAACGCAAATGTTAATACTTTGAAGTGTGATAAAAGTCTTCAAGTATCAATTTCTTCGAAAATATTATCTTTTCAGAAAATACATAATTATATTGACAATATACTGCTGCAATAGCCTATTGAACTACAAGTAAAGTGCGTCATGATTTGACACATTTAGAATAAAATTACCCAAAAAGACATACGTGTGGCAGTGGGTGGGAGCATTATTTTATGTATAATTGTATATCAATTTAATGACATGTTAATCTTAAAATGGACGGCATTTTATCTTCATTCTTTATTTCAATGCTATATGTAAACTTTCAATATGAATATTATCGTTTAATGAAAAGATTTCCCTTAATTTTGTGAAAGAGTGGCCCTGTTTATGACACAAACTCTGACATAGAGAATTTTGACCCACAATTGAATGGGTAAGAATATTCATGACCTCCAAACATTCTTTAAAAAAATACCAATACAAGACGATGAATTAAAATAAATAAGATACTAACTCGCGTTTAAAATAAATCTGATAATTGAAAAATATTGAAAATAAAAGAGGTATGTATCACATTTATTTTCAATGTCATTTAAGTATCAAATTTATTTTCAATTCTGGCTAGTATCTCATTTATTTTAACTCATTTGTGCATTATACCGAGTCTCCCAGAGTTTCATATAAGCTTTCCCATGTAGATGGTAAAAAATCGTGAAAAATGAAAATATTTGAATTGTATTTTAAAATTATTAAAATTCATGTGTGGAAATGTTTTGAATTTAAAAATTACTGATATCAAATAAAAAACCTCTGACGAGGTGAAGAGCGAGTGACGAAACCAGAATGTGAAACACAAAATTTCTGATATCAATTTTGTGACGAAAATAAATGATAGATAATTTGTCTGTGTACTGTGAATAAAAACTTAATATACATTTGTATATTCGGAACATTGCATTGCGTCATCAGTCCATACTGACAGTAAAAAGGGAGGAATTTCTGCAACGTTTTGAATGTTCAAATGTATAAGTACAGTGTGACATTCTATATTTATAGACACACAAAAAAGTTCGTCTAAGTAGATTAAGATTATTTCAATAGATGGCGCTATGTTCCGACGAACACTGTGTTGTAAGTCATTTGTAAATTTACACTGAATTTTCGTAGTAGATTTACAAAACGTGTCAAAATGAAAGTCAAAATATCATTTTGTAAAAATACTACGAAAAGTCAGGGTAAATTTACAAATGATGAATATATCAGTTTAAATACAACTTTTTCACAATTTTTTGGTAGCATAATTCCAAATAATAATAATAATAATAAAATAACATCGAAAAAAAAACAAATAATGTTATTTTTTGACTTCAAGCATAGCGACTTTCACTATCGAAATTTACAATTCTCATATTTCGATAGATGGCGCAATACGTATGTTTATAAACTTTTTTGTGATGTCAAACTTGATGACTTCATTTAATAAATAATTATATTTTTACATTAATAATTGCAAAATTTACGATGAAAAAATGGTTTAAAAATAAATAAATTGTTTTTAGAAAATTTAGGGGCATTAATTTTATTTTAATTTATTAAATTTATATTGCAATGAAAAACTATCAATTTTCTTAGAACGTTGGTTTTTTTTGAACAGTTTGTAAATTGAACGCTTATCTGACACATGAGATTAACAATTGACATTTGTTTGTTTACACACAAACAAGTTGAAAAACTATGTGTACTGCGTTCTATCATTAAAGGTTGTAGGAAAAATTGGTCCAATGGAACAACTAACTGTAGGTGAATTAAAAAAAAGATCCCGCGAAATCAGACAAAATGAATTTTCTATGCATTGTTATACGGAGATTCATAGTAGATTTACAAAAACTTCCAATTTTCATAATTTGTAAAATTACTATGAAATTTTGTAGTGAATTTACAAATGATGAAAATTGGACGATTTTGTAAAATTACTATGAAATTTCATAGTAAATTTACAAAAAAGTCCTATTTTCATAATTTGTAATACTACTATAAAATTTCATAGTAAATTTAGAAAACGTAAATTTAGTCGTAGTGTGGATTCCATATTTCAGATCTGTAGACTCAATCTGATATTTTTTTTTCAGTTTTAATCTACGTTTTAGTACAAGTCAGAGTTTTCAAATACAAGTGACCCAAATTATTCTAAGTCCGAGAAAAATGCGTTCTTTTTTGTTTCAACAAATTTGACAAAGTCTTTTTTTCTTTTATTTTATTCTTCTTACTCTATTTTACAATTTTGAGTAGAATACCTAGCCTCAATAGTATTTGTAATAAATTACAACTTAGTATTTTGGCCTCGGTTATTTTTCTTTTTAACTCTATTTTTCAATTGAGTTTTCACCTAGCTTCTATAGTATTTGTAAAGAATTACAACTTAGTATATCGGCCTCGGTTCGCAGACTAACCCGATTTGCCTTCTTAACCTATGGTCTTATATATGATTTGATCAAAGGTAATACCGATAATAAGAGTGGGGATAAATGGACATTGGTAAAATTGTGATCAGGACAACAAAAGGTTGCGTCAGAATTCAATTCAATTGCTTGAAAGGATGTATATTCGAATATCCGCACATGTGAAAGTCGAAACTGGTGACTAGGTTTAAATAATTGTACCAAAAATGTACAATTATTATCAGCCATAAAAATTTAAAAAATATCTTTGAGTTTTATTTTGGCTAGTTGACCGGCAAATTGAAGTACCCCGAAATTTGAACCTCAAATATTAGCCAAACGAGTAAGGTACAATTAAAAATAAATTGCGGTACAATTAAGTACATTTTTGGTACAATTATTTAAACCTAGTCCCCAGTTTCGACTTTCACATGTGCGGACATTCGAATATACATCCGCTTGAAAGAACATGATCTGACAAGTCAATATGGATCGTATTTGCACGTGTACAAATAATAAATCAAAATGGACAGAAGACAATTCCTTTTGTCTATGTAATGTGCGTAACCATTAGTGTGGGATCGCTTGTCTACCATGCGCTCTATTGTTTGTATGCGTCTATTGTTAAACCTGTCCATTTTGGTCCCTTTTGTTATGTCCGTTCTCTTTGTTATACCTGTCTATTGGCTAAGTGTATGTTATATTGTACGGTATATTATATAGTTTTAATGAACAATTGGTTTTGATAACCATACGGGTGACCATTGGTGGCGACCCTTGGACACAAAGAGTAAAAGAGAATTGGAATTGTTGTTTGAACTTAATATAAGGAGTACAATATTTTTCGTTAAAAAAGTATTTAAGTATTGATAGTTTGAAAGCTTACTTAATATTGATAAACGGTAAAGAAGATTTAAGTAAAAGTTATATTGAAGCAATGATCGCATATGCATGTCTAAATTTAGGGGAATGCATAGCAGAATTGCTTACAGATCCATACTCAATAATCAGTAATATAAATGTAAAGTAAAGGCGTTTTAGTGTCCATGGGTCGACAAAATCCCTGGTGTTGAATTTTAACCAAGCCAATCTTGATTTTGCCTTAGCTACAACATGCTCGATGTGTGATTTGAAATTCATCCTTACATCAAGCAATACTCCCAAGTCCTTCATTACTTCAACTCTTTCAATTTGCACGCCTTCTAAATTGACAGCCTGATAGTAAAACCAACACTTAATTTTCTTATGCGTAAAAATAGCACATATTTTTGTTTAGAGTAAAACAATACCACATATCATAATTGAGAGCAAAAGTTCAACACACAAAGTTGAGAGCAAAACCACGACATACTCAACATCAGAGCAAAAGTAAATAAGCGATATGTCGTGTTTTTGCTCTCAAGTTTGTCTATAGTTTTTTTGCTCGCAGCTTTCGGTATTTCATTTTTGCGCCGAAAAAATGGATTTTTTATACGCGAAACAAATACTCACAAAAATCATACAATAATAAATTGTACTTGAGAGTGAGCGAGATGGAGTGTGCTAGAACAAATAATCAAATGATATCCCATTGAACATTATTTCGTTATTTTTTATTCTTTTTCAGATTGGTCAGGTTTCAAGATCACTCATGTATGTTTGTTTAGAAATGGTTAAAAAAAAAAAAATTATTTGCAAATCATTGACAATATTTGTTTTATTGTTACCAACGTATAAAATATTACATTATACCATAAATGCAGTAGTTTTCAATAAGGTATCATGAAAGAGAAGTCACATGCATATGATTTGTGAAAGAGTTCGTTCAAAACAATAAAAAATAGACATCACTGATTTCAATCTACTCAATTCTATTTTGATAATAATACCAAAATCAATATATGCTATTCGCTAAATCAAAGTGACGTTAAAGTTTGTTAATTTTGAAGAATTTCATTATTCAAAATCATCATCATCACTGGCCAATCCAAAGTCTTTCTCTTCAGCATTATGGATCAAGTCTTGGTAAAATTTGTGATATTCATTTGGAATAAATTTCAATAATTGCATCAGGTCCGCGTACTTTTTATAATCGATTGATCTTCCGTTTGGCCAGAGATGTGGCAGTTTATGTTCAACAAATTCATCGTTGTGAACAAGTTTTTTTTAATGCTAACTGTAGCATTGCCATTTATAATGAACGTAAATAAGTCGTATTTCATATAACGAATTGATCGAAAATCATGCCAGTTGATTTTATTTTTCTCGATTTCCTTTTTATGGTTCGTAATCATTTGCTCCAAACCCGATGATGAAAAAAAATCTTTTGTGTCCATCTTAGTGACAGTAAATTTCGGTTCTGATTTCTTTGCATCAGCAATTAAATTGAACCAATGATTTGGAATGTATAGCTCAGATGAAATGCGCTTTGCTTTCTCTATGGTACCAAAACATCTATCGCAACTGTTGTAACTGTGGCCAGAAATAAAATATTTCTGTTCTATCATTTGCAAAGTTGGGTGTGAAAAAAGGAGTTTTTTCAGCAGTAATGTCAACTTTATATTACGGACACCACAACCATCGGAGTAAAGAATCACTTTTTCTGTTTCATCTGGAATTTGTGTCTCAAATGTTTAATAAGACACGAACCGATCTCTTGACCTCCACGGCCGGCTTCGTTTTCGCTCCATATATACATATATGCTGGAAAATAGAATAAATCAGTATCATACTAATTACCAATTGAAAATCTTTCTTTCATAATTCAACTGTAATCAAATAATTTACCTCGTTTATTTACTTCATCGTAGATAGCCAAGTTGTATGTCCACAACTGCCTTTTATAAAATGTAATATTTGTTGTCAGCGCCGGTGTTTCTAATGATTTTTGTAAATCGAAGGTCAAAACAATTGTTTTCATTTGGCTATTGATCGCATCTTGAACAACTTTCTTGAAATTTTCATTTGTAGCTTTGACCAACATTAAATGTTTTTCCTTTTCCAATTTAATTGCATTTTTCTTATCAAGCAGCAAAACAGAACTTCTCAAACTGTTTTCAAATTCGTCACAAATTTTACATGTGTCGGAGTGGCGTCGCTTAAAACTTAAATTGAATTCCGTATTAAAAATTTGGCGAAAAATATGATCAGACACTGAATTTTGTTTACGAAATTCCATAACTCTTTTGTATTCTCTATAGAGCTTGATAAACCAGGTTTCAAGTATTTTTTCTCAGATGCACTACGACCATAAGGAGATTCGTAAGCTGGAATTGATGCAATGAATTGTTTTACGTCCTGAATGTCTTCCACTTTGGTTTTGTTCGCTGAAGGTTGATTACCACGACGATCCTTACCACTTGGATTGCTTGGTGATGTACGCAGTGCGGAGTAAATTCGTGCAGCTTTTATTTGGAGGCATTTCATGAAAAAATCGCGACAAACTTTTTGTGAAACACCCTGGTCATCATTAAAAGTGTATTTAAACGTGAGAGATCTATTTTTCGCAGCAAAAATTGGAAAGGGCTCTGATCTTTTTGATTGAACTTTGCTCACTGTCACACAAGATGGAATAAAAAGGGTTTTTTGTGTTCAATTAAATTCATAATAGTATGCATCAAAAAATTTCTTTTGTTGAAGTACATCAATTCTGGTTGAACAAGACTTCGAACATTTGCAAATGATTTGTGGCTCAAAGTTTTTTTCACCGATTTGTTTGTTTGATTTTGTCGTGTGTGCTTTTCCTTGTTCGATCAATTGCTTTCGAAGATATCGTTTATGTGATTGTGGATTTCGAAGCCGTTTTCTTGGCTTGTCAACTGAGTTTGATGGCAAAATTAAATTTTTTTTAATTTTTTCTTTAATCTAAAGCTAAATCAAATATATGTTAGCAATATGATAGATGAAGAGGCACTGAATGTGCATTCTAGAAATATTGGCCACAACTGCAAATGTATCGCAAATACATACACATTTATATCTTCCGATAATACTAAAAAATAAAGCAAAGCGGAAATGTGTGCGTACACATTCCAGAATATCCACATGCGCAGGCATAAGTCTGAGCGAGAAACGCCGTTTTAATCCTTTCTCGATTGTTCCAAATGTATTCATAATGCACTCAAACAGTGTGGCATCATACACTGGAAATATCTTATGGATGCAACAAGCAAATGAATTTAGTGGATAGACTTTATGATTCTATGAGAGAGAGAGAAGAGAATACAATGAATGATTTTTACTGCGTAGTTGTTTGTGGATGTGTTTGTAAACATAATATCATACATAGAGAAAATACATGCAAGTGTGAGCGAGATAGCATTGGACAACGATTTGGGTGACAGAGATAGTGGTTCTTATCGTATGGAGAGAAAAAAAATTGTTTTTATCTTTCACTTTTTGTGATCTATACCGAGTCTCCGAGAGTTTCATATAAACTCACCTTGCAATAGCCAAATGACGCCTATTGATTCAATCACGATTGGTATTCGCTTACTATTCAATAGGCATCATATAGCAAGTTTATATGAAACTCTCGGAGACTCGGTATAGAGCACTCCCAAAGTCCAGATCGTGATTTAGATGATATGGAATGCGATTTTTTTCATTCTGATTTCACCAGGTGATACAGAAAATTGAGTAGTATTTGAGAATCGAAGAAAAAAAATTTAATATTTTTTTTCATTTTTCGCGATTCAAAATTTAAACTCCACCAATTAACAGCGACATCTTTTGGTGAGATTAGAAGATAAAAGTTATTCAAGAGCGCAAATCCAGAATACTTACTTCACACGATTGATTTTTTTTTCATCGCTATTTTTGGAAATTTTATTTGAATTGAATATAATTGTATTTTATACAATAAAACAAAACAATTCAAATTCAAATGAAATAAAAATACACAAATCAAAAATATGAGCGCGAATAAAAGCCAAATTCCCGATACGATTACACTATCGGATGAAGAAAAATTGCTAGAATCTTCCAAGAGTGGCAACACTAGCACACCCACTTCCAAATCAACATTGCGCCGGATTTCAAAACCCGAAAGCAGCAAAATTAGTTTGGAAGAATACCAAAACAGACAAACCGCAATGAAACTCATTGCAGCGTCTGGTTCGACTTTGAGAAGTGTGCATACAAATGCACCAGCTAGCAATACAACAAATGTTGCAGCGGTGAGAGGCACACGTACCCAAACGGTCATAAATGCCAGCACTGATGAAGTAAGAACCGTTTCGGTACAACAAAATACTTCACAAAGTATAAAAACTAACGTTATTGCTCCGTCTAATGCCAAAAATAAAGACAGAAAAAAATGGAACGTGAAGCAAAACACACACACACAAAGTGCAAAACCTGTGACAAACACAAATACACCTGTGAATACAAACGATAACGCTCACCAGGAACAATTTAAACCACGTCGACGTGGCGGTCAGCGTCATCAAAAATCACAGGCAAACAGATTTAAATATGCAGAACTGCAAAACACACAAACAAGCCAATCAGAACGCTCCAAACCACAAAACTTACCCAAAACCTCTACTATCACATCACAAGAGGTTGCCCAATGGGCACATCGAATCATTACAAAGACCACCTCGGATTCACCCGAAAAATATACAACCATGGTAACATTGAAACTCTAAAAAGAGGTCGTGTGGCAGATGACACACCGCCTGACCTCGTTAGAGGGAGCAAGGCACAACGAAATGACTCGAAAGGTAGAGTACACACAACACCTTTGCAAGCGGATGGGACGGCAAATGTTAAATCAATGCCAAAACAGACCGCAGCGAGTGTCGTTAGTGATGCAAACCTCTTAGTAGCCATTGTTGACATGCCAGTAAAAGATGTGGTCGTACCGTTCACTGAACAATGATAAATGCTTTCTTGATGGCTCAATTAGAGAACCCGCAAGGAAATATTCACACGTTCACGGATGTTAAATACATACGTGGACACATTCGTGTACGTTGTTCGACACCAGCTGCCAGAACATGGCTTTCGAGTGCCTTACAATATGCACCGTGGAAAAGGGATGGCATGAAACTGGTGGTGGTTGATTACGACAAAATATCACAACCACAAAAAGTTCTTGGTCATTTCACTCACTGTCCATTTACGATTGAACAAGTGTGTGCAATAGGGTGTTTCCACATGGAAAATATTAAAAAGTGGCTAGTATCATTTTGAAGAGCGTGAAATTCTGTATAAGATTATTTGATTTTCGATGCTGATTGGTCGCCGATGTCACTTCCTGAACTAAAAACATATTTGAAAATTGATTTCATGTCGCATTCACGCCAGAATCTGTAATTAATGAAATTATAAGATTGAACAAAATTAAAAACATAAAAAATAATTTTAATATCAATATTATTGCTTAAATATTAAAAAAGTAACACAAAAACTAACAATTTTACCACAATATACCAAAATAATGCAAAATCGCCAATTCATTTGACACATAACCTGTCATTTGTCATGCGTGAGCGAATCACGCTTCAAATGTCATTCTGTCAAATGAATTGGCGAATTTGCATTGTTTGGTTTATTGTGGTAAAATTGTGAGTTTTTGTGTTACTTTTATTAATATTTAAGCAATTATTTTGATATTAAAATTATTTTGAGTGTTTTTAATTTAGTTCAATCTTATAATTTCATCAATTACAGATTTTGGCGTGAATGTAACATGGAATCAATTTATAAATGTGTTTTTAGTCTAGGAAGTGACATCGGCGACCAATCAGCATCAAAAATAAAATCATCTTATACAGAATTTAGCGCTCTTCAAAATGATAATAGCCACTTTTTAATATTTTTCATGTGGAAACACCCTAGTGTGCAATGCTGAATCAAATGAATGCAAATGTCGATGTCACACGATGGACCATTCTAACCAGCAAAATTGAGAACAATATAGTTTCCATAGCTTTTGCGGTAGATAAAGATCAATATGCCATTTTAAAAGAGTGTGATTTTACTCTCTTCTTTGGTTTTGGCACAGTTGTGTTTAAGGACATCTCAAAACCAGCCAAAGCTGCCGAAACTGAAGTGGAGATTTAGACCCCAAGCTCAAATGAAATGGACATTGAAGACACTGATACGACAGTTATTCATAACCCAAATACAACACAAACTCTGGATGAAAATTCACCAGAAACCTTTGTAAACCAAGCAGAGCCTGAAGGTGATGCGGTGCAAGGGGAACATACCATGAAGAGTGCCAGTGCTCAGCCTATGGAGCTTGATGCTGCTTTTTAATACTGAAAAACCAGGCGTAGATACGCTGGTAAGTGAGCCACACATGGAAGACAAATAGCAAATCGCACAAACCAGTGAACATTCTGCATAAACAAACAAATGAATGCGAGTTCATTATACATAAATTAATCAAAATTCTCTGTTTCCAATATGCAACAGAATAACAAAATTTATGTAAAGCAAATAAATATGCACCATTGTATCGGAGCTACTTCATTAATAAGTAACAGCCTTTACAATGCGCAAACAAAAAAACAAAACCTAGTGGTTTTAATCCAAGAGCCCTGGATACAAAAGAACATAGTATCGGGGTTTGATGAAAATGTTGTAAATGTATACTACAACAGAATAAAAAACATAAAACCAAGGACCTGTATAGTGACGACCAAAGAACTGCAAGTACAAATGCTTCCGCAATTCAGTACAGGTGATTTCACTACAGCCCAATTAAACATAAAGACAAATAGATCAAGCGAAGAGATTTTACTCAGCTCTGTCTATATGCCATATGAAGAAAAGATAAATATTCCTGATAAAAATGTACGCGAAACTATAGAGTTTTCGACAAGCAGTTGGCTGCCGAAAAATTGATAGAATATTTAGTAACCACTGACTTAGACATTGTAAACGAAGGAAACATACCCACATTCTCCAACAAGTTACGATGTGAAGTCCTGGATGTAACTTTTGCAACACAAGACTTCAAAAGTCGTATTAAAGATTGGAGGTATCGGATGAAGAGACACTGTCGGATCACAAAGAGATTAACTCCTCTTTAGAAAACTATGAAAGTGAAACGACCCTGTTCAAAAACCCTAGAAACACAAATTGGGACACATTTATTAATGTTCTCAAGTTAGAGCTCAAAAACGCAGAAGCGCTTTTTGTTAATATTAATTCACCGGAAAAGCTGGATCGAGCAGTAAATAAACTGACGAAAAGTCTAAACACTGCTTTCCATATAGCTTGCTCAGGTAGAATGAAAAAACCAAAGAAAAATCACTGGTGGAACAATGAGCTACAGCAGCTCAAACTAGAAACGAGGAGACTGAATCGAATAGCAGAAGCTAGTAGAGGAACTCCAAACGAACAAAACTGCTTCCTTGCTTTTCGCAGAAGTAGAAATATATACACTAAAGAAACCAGACGTGCCAAATTTGACTCATGGGTAGAATTTTGCGAAAGTATAAAAGGCATAGACGCGATCTCGCGCTTGCAGAAAGTTCTTGCAAAAAACCCAAGCAAAGGCCCAGGAGTTCTCCGGAAACCAAACGGAGAATACTCTAAAACAGCTGAAGAAACAGCAAAAATATTACTGGACACACATTTCCCTGGTAGCGAAGTTTATACTACAAAGACAAGTAGGATAATTACAAATGAAATACCAGATGTAAGAAATGAGTTATAACTCCATCAATGGATGAAAAGATATGTAATATTATAACTAAAAACAAAGTAGAATGGGCGATACACTCATTTGAAAAATACAAATCACCAGGATTTGATGAGATCTACCCAGTTATGCTGCAAAAAGCATGGCCATTTTTGGGCCAACACTTGACTAATATTTACAGAGCTAGTGTTAGACTGGGCCATATACCGGAGAGGTGGCAAAAAGCCAAAGTAACATTTATTCCAAAGCCAGGAAAAGATGATTACTCTCTGCCAAAGTCATTCAGACCAATTAGTCTAACATCCGTGTTACTAAAAGGACTAGAAATGCTCATAGAGCGGCATATAAAGGATAATATTTTCGAATCAAATCACATTAACAAAAATCAACACGCTTTTCAAGAGGGTAAATCAACAGAGACGGCATTACATGAGCAAGTTTCGCAGATTGAGGACTCTCTCGGAAAGAAAGAATACCTCATCGCGACGTTTATGCCGCTTTTGATAATATCTCTTTTAATGCAATACAAAATAACCTTGAAGTGTGCAATCTGGAGAAGCCAGTTGTACGATGGATAACTTCAATGTTAACGAACAGAACAATAACATACAACAATCAAAATCATAATGTCACTGTGAAAGCAACAAGAGGCACACCACAGGGTGGTGTACTCTCGCCAACATTATGGATTTTAGTCATGAACAGTCTGCTGCATCGTCTGCAGAACAATGGGTACAAGCCATTGAATATGCGGACGACCTAACGGTGATATGCAGAGGGAAATTCATGCATACATTATCTGAACGCACTCAGCAAGCAACTAAGATAGTGGAAAAATGTCGCAACGAAGTAGGGTTAACGGTAAATCTGGACAAATCTGAACTGGTTATTTTCACCAATAAAAGGCTTACCGATGGTTTCGTAAAACCAAAAATTTTCGGTAAGGAAATAGAAAGAAAGGAACACGTGAAGTACTTAGGTATTACACTTGACTCAAAGCTTAAATGGGATAAGCATATAGACAATCGAATAAACAAGTGCCTCAAGATTTTCGGGTGCTGCAGAAATGCAATTGGAAAGTCTTGGGGACTGACACCGAGAGGTATATCATTGATCACAGCGGACGGCAGTTCGCGCGAGTGACGAAACCACCTTAGTGTGTTGAAAAGTCGACTTGCTATATATACACGTAATTTCCAAATTCTAGCCTGGAAGGCCTTTAGCCGCGATTGGTGTATGGTTGGAAAGACATTGGGCCATAGATCAAGAAAAAATATAAAAGTTCGAAAATCGGTCGACCTGTCTTCAAAATATGGTCCTTTCAAGAAAAGGGTCAAAATTCAGTTTTATGGCCATAGATGGCACTAAATGAGGTCGACGACCCCTGAAAAATTGATATTCGAATTCTAGAGCTCAATACCTTTCCAACGACCCCCTAACCGTCAAAATCGATCAATCTTTTCGAAAAATTCCGCATTTTGAAAATTTCATATGATTTTCCTATAGAAGTTATTTGGTATATCTGTCTGTGCGCAATTTTGCGTACTCGATTCTGATCTTTTTGAAAATTTATGTGCTTAAAGAACATAAAAAACTAAGACTTTTTTGTTCTGGCACTTTTCGATTTGGCCGCCATGTTGGCCATGGCCGGCCTCTAAAAGTCACTTTTCGACTTTTTTTCATATGGTCACCGAAGCGCCATGACTTGACACCCCCCGAGCATATGCATATCATTGAAAAGGTCTTGAAGTGAGCTATCGAATAAAGCCATTTGCTATCCAAAAATTTCAATTTGGGGTGGCCAAATTGGCCAAAAACCAAAAAGTTACCGTTTGGCCGGACACATAATGGTCATTAGCTCGAAAACTAGCCTTTCATGGTCACTTGAAATTTTCACCGATTTTTAGGCCCAAGTCTAAGCTATAAAATGCCGCATAGCTTATATCCCTAAAAATTCTTGTTTTCGAGATATGGCCTTTGATAGTTCGAATATGGCCAAAAAGGACAAAAAATGTTACTTTTAACATTTGAAGTATTTTATGGGCCAAAATGTACTCCAATGACATTGTTGATATGCTCTGTGACTAGCCAAACAAAATCGAACAAAATATCGACCGTTTTGGATGGCTATTCCACCAAAAATCGTCCAAATGTCCCAAAATTCGAATTTTCACAAAAATGTCTAGATGTATGAAATATGAAATCTTAACCACAAATAACTACATATTTGAACGTTTCCTCGCATAAGATCGATAAAATACTGAATCTTATGCCCCCTCCCACCAGGCGAGAAGGTGGACTATCGTCGGGAGAGGTGCATGCGGGTTAGTATAAATGGCAAACTAAGCAAAAGGTCATGCAAAAATGGCCATTATTTCATACGGTCGCTGTGGGACCTATACTTGACATAACCAGGACATATGCATATTCGTTCGAAAGGTCTTAAAGTAAGCTCTCAAGTGGTGTCAATTACGACTTAAAAATTTCATGTGGCAAATCAACCAAAAATTGACCGTTGACCGCACACATAACGGGCATTTTTTCGAAAAAGACTGCATATATTCTCTTGAAAATTTCATCAATTTAAGCCTCAAGTCAAAGATAAAAAAATATGCATATCACAGACCACTGAAAAATACCTCTATTCCTCATTATGAACCATAATTTGTATAAATTTGGTACAAAAATAACCTAAAAATCCATATTTTCATTGTATTTGAAAAATATACAAATTCATGTGTCTTGAATCTTTAACTTGGAAAATAGCGCTTACAAAACTATTGATATCAAATAAAAAACCTCTATCAAGGTGAAGAACGAGTGACGAAACCAAAATTTTAAACACAAAATTTCTGATATCAATTTTGTTACGAAAATAGTTGGTAGATATGTTTTCTGTGTACTGTGAATATTAGCTTAATATATATACATTTGTACATTCGGAACGTTGCTTGATTGCGTCAGTATGAACTCAAAGTAAAAAGAAGAAGATAGAATTTCTGCAACGTTTCGAATATACAAATGTATATTAAGCTAATATTCACAGTACACAGAAAACATATCTACCAACTATTTTCGTAACAAAATTGATATCAGAAATTTTGTGTTTAAAATTTTGGTTTCGTCACTCGTTCTTCACCTTGATAGAGGTTTTTTATTTGATATATAATACGATTGTTAAACCTATGATAGCATATGGCTCATTCCTTTGGCACAACAGCACAAATAGTGAGTCAGTAAAAGCAAAGCTCAAACATGTACAGAGAGTAGCATGCTTGGCCATAACGGGGGCAATGAACACAACCCCGCAAGCGGTATTGGAAGCTCTACTAAACATGCCACAACTGCACCACTATATTCAGGCAGAAGCTAAAAATACAGCATATAGATTGCGCCAGTGCATAGCTGAGTTCCAGCAGAGATATGCAAAACACACGTACATATTAAATGATCTATACACAAGGATTGGCACTTTAGGTGCTATTGATGATCATATCAAAACGGTATACAATTTTGAGAAAAACTTCAAAATTATCATACCAGATAAATCAGAATGGGAGAGCAGACGCACGAAGATAAACTACTACGCGCGGGTTTACTTTACAGATGGTTCAGTAAAACCGGACGGTAGTGGCTTCGGGGCATTAAATGCGCGTAACCACTCAATTATAAAAGGCCACTGCGGTAAATATGCGAGTCCAAAACAGACCGAGCTAACGGCTATACTTGCATGTTGCATTGATGCCATGCATAGTGACGAAAGCCAAATTTGCATTTATAGTGACAGTATCGGCGCGCTAAATGCGCTGAAGTGTTACGAAATAAATAGCAAACTGGTCCTGGACAGCGTACTGCAGTTGAACAAACTGGCACAAAGCAAAACAGTATCTCTAATATGGATACCTTCACACAAGGGCATCTATGGAAATGAGATAGCTGATAGAATTGCCAAATATGCGGCAATTGAAAATGTCGAAGGACCAGAATCAATTCTGGCAATCGACAGAAAGCTAATCAGGAAAGAAAACGAAAGATTCCTGTCCATAGATTCTGGAGTTGACGATTTAAGGGGGGGTAATTTGAGAAAATCTGAAGGGGGTAATTTTGAAAGTCCATTCTATCCAGTGTAAATTTGCTTTCGGAATTTGCTGCTGCTCAGCATATAGCTGAGAGCTGAGAAATGCTGAGCTCGTGCGGCTAACGCATACGAAACGGATGCACGATACATATTCCCCTTTCGCTTCGTATGTGCTGCCGTTGACGCTATTGCCGGTACAATGGTTACACACTATACCAGCGAACATACGAAGTGAAAGGGGAATATGTATCGTGCATCCGTTTCGTATGCCTTAGACGTACACTTTCAGAATATATGAAAGACTGAGAGCAAAAACAGCACGTCGCATCTCATCTCTTGCTTTCACTTACGTAAGCAAAATAACGAGGGATGCGACGTGATGTTTTTCTCGCAGCTTCTCATATGTCGGTCGCAACACAATTTCTAACTCAACTGGTTACTAAGTTTTGAGTTTTGAATTGAACGTCCAATCAACTGTTTATAACCGTTTAAACGGGGAGAATGCATGTGTGCGTGGCATCCGTTTCGTATGCGTTAGCCGCACGAGTTCAGCATTTCTCAGCTCTCAGCTATATGCTGAGCAGCAGCAAATCAAGATGCTCTGAAAAAAAGTTGAGACCGAGAAAAATTTTACAAATCTTCTTGTTTTTGCTCAGTGAACTAAAAGTGAAATTGCAGAGTTTAAGTAATGATGAAATCATGATATGATATTCCACTATATTACCTTCTGTAAACCAAAGTCACTAATACTAGTGTCGATATTGAATTTTTTGACATTTTCTTCTTTTTTAAGAATTATGCTGCCGTTCCGTGAAAATCTGGCCTCTGCTATAACATCAGCACTCGTACAAATACTTTGACATCCACCCATTATTACTAGTTTCAAAATTTTTTGTAAACTCTCTTTTTTTCGTCTATTTGAAGTTGTTACACACTTCGACTCGAGGTGATTTCGCAATGAATTTAAGTTCTTTGAAGTAATCATATCAATCGCCGATAATAATTTGATTCGAAAATGCAGATGTGCAAAAACTGAGACATAAACAACAAGTTGATCGAACTTAATCAATTAAATAATCAAACAGTTGACCGGACTTAATTGTTTTGTCTACGGCGAATAAATAAATTTTGTTTAGTCGGACATTCGAATATGAAAATTGAATTTTTGATAAACCTCAGCAAATCGGAATAATTTTTGCTCGAAAATAAAAATGGGAGTGGGTACTTTCAAAATCACAGAGGGGGTAAATTCGTTGCTCAGGGGGGGTATTTTGTACCCTGGATCCCCTGGTCAGAATCTATGTTCCTGACTAAACAAACAATAGAATCTTGGAATGCAACTAGAATAGGCGAGCATACCAAATGCTTCCTAAGAACTGTAAACCCAAAGGTAACAGACCACTCACAGAAAAAGTGGAGACGGTTTTTCCGCAAATTATTGCAG
>NW_022197486.1:41727-64826 GCF_009176525.2 Contarinia nasturtii | reverse complement strand
TTGCAGCATGTTCTGTATGTTATTGTTTTCTTCTAAGGCCGTCAATTATTAAATAATAGAAAAGCAAATTTTAAAGGAATTTCTCTTGGTATACCATGTCAATGTGAATATATGTAAGATCTTCTGCTTGCGGACTACGAACAAAACCGGGTGCTTGGCTAATGATTGCAAGAAATGCGCCAAAGTAATGTAGATAGCCGACTAAATAATGTACAAAATTGATTTTGGCTTGTTTGGAAAATACTTGAATATACTGAGTTTCATAGAAACGACGTGCACATTGCAATGTTAGCAAAAAGGTTGTTTGAAGTGCTGTAAACGCTGATACTAAAAAAAAGTACAAATATTTTCAATCGGTAATTCATGACACATTAAATTTCATCAACTTACTGTTCGCAACACGATCTTTTCCATATAAGAAATCTAATGCATCGATGACGAATCCGGGCACCGTTGTACCCAGCACATATAAGTTGAATGTTAAACTAAATATTAGAATAGCCCATACAATGGCAAACACATAAAAGTGCTTGAAATATGATTTGGGCACCTCGGATGCTTGTACAACTCGTGTCGGTTTACCTAGGGTCGATAAGAAGAAAAGAATGGAAATTAATTAATGGAAATTGATTAATGGAACAGAATGGAAAATGAAATTAGAAAAAGAAATTATATAGTTTAAGCGCAAAATCAATGACCACAACAAGTTGACAACATTGCTTTAATTTGAGATTTGGTAGTAGTAGTAGTAGTAGTAGTAGTAGTAGTAGTAGTAGTAGTAGTAGCGTTGATATCGTTGATCACCGTGAAAAGAGAAAAAAATGACATTTATATGCGCACAATGGAATAGTACTGGTTGCAAAGGCCACAAACTATCAATCAGAAAAAAGAAAGAAAAGAAATACAAAATAAATTGTGGACCGGTTCGTAGTTGGGGCAAACTAGAAAACTGATCGGTACAAATTCGATACTATAGAATTAATCTACATTCCACAATGAAGAAAATGCAATGCAAAAAAAAACTTACCGATCCTTTGTATTCATATTTTCCGGACTCTGACATCGCTTGTGGTCGGTTTGTGACCGATTCCCAGTGTAAGAACTAAAATGTGTCCATATTCTTCTTCGTCATTTGATGTGTCCGATTTGTTGTTCCTGACAATGAATGAATGTTTAAAACAAAAAAAAATATGAAAAAAAATCTTAAAAAAACATTCAATTGCATATCGTAGTCAAAGTAGGCTTTGAAAAATCATAAGAAACTGCGTCGCACTATTGGCTAATGGTACCGTAATCCACTGTGCGCAATGTATTGTGTTCAATGTGTTTCTCTCTATCTCAATCTCATTCTACGATGCAGTCAATTTTTCATTTTTTTTTAGAAAATTCTGTACTAATACTTACCGAACACTTTTTTGGAGAACCGATAAAAATTAAATTCGACAGAATATTTCACTTTCAATATAAAATGAAAATTTATGCGCAGCAATTTTAGTTCTTACACTGGGAATGGTTCGACACGATGTGACTTGTTGCCGGCCTGTTGGTTTGAAATTTAACAGTCAAATACACTCACACTAACACAATCAAATCGGTTTGTCGGTGACAGTAGCCGATATGGAACAGCGAATGCGTTGTCTACGATGCAAAATGACAATTACCTTTTGTTGTTGTTACTTGTGTCGTATGTCCGTAAATTTGCAGTACAATGTTGTCGCTGTGACGATGCTCCGATGCTGTTGTGCGTACAACATATCCACTACTACTAAATCTCAAATATTTGTCAGCAATCTGTTATTTGCTGTTGCGGATTTGTGTCTTTCATATGTGTCAAACTATATAGTTTCTTATAATAGAATCAATGTGTAATGGAATAGTAATTTTTAAGTAAGTATGCCTGTCGGATTACCTTTGTATGCATGTTTACCATAACGGAATGTTTGCAATAGCACTGGTGGTATATTGCTCTCGCTGACATTTATGCAAATCGCAAATACAACAATGGTCAATATAAAATATATGAATATTAAATCGATCCATCCCATGTTTGCACTGTTGTCGATAAAAATCACGCGCTCTTTATCAAACACACACACCTCAATCAAAACAGAACAAAAATCTCAATATTATTCCGAATCACAGTTGTGGTCTTGACATTTGTTTGAAGAAACTGGCTTTATGATCGGTTGACCGTAACGTATCTATTTTGAAGAAGACGAAAAGATTAATTATAAAAAATTAGTATCATGCTTGGTTATCTTTTAAATGATTTTTTTGGTAAATTTTTAATTGTCATTTATTGCCGGCACTTGTGACGTGTTACTGCTGCCGTCTATCAGCTATTTTTTGTCTTTCTATTTCAAGTGATAACGCATACACACACACACATACATACACAGACGCATGCAGACGCCAATTATGAATGGACACACTCTCTGAGACTAACATAATAATTTTTAATGTTTATAATATGAGAATTGATGATGGTGACTTCATATTTTGGTTACATATTCGTCACATCGTTGACATTCCAAATCAGGCCTACCTAATTTTCCATTTTTCAAATGCGTTTTCTTTCTTTCACTCGGTCACTGAGTCTCGGTGAATGGCGATTAAGCTCTAATTAATGTTTTTTTTTTTTTGAAAATAAAGACTCACAGAAGATTAGACGAGTTTTGTTCAACTATGGGATTGTTTTCTACCACAAATCCATCATCGTTTTCTCGAACCATTTGATATTATGCATAAAATCAAATACAACTATGTTTTGGCGCTTTCTTTGACCTCATTTTATCAGATGAATTCTATGTGTTTGTGTGTATGTATCAGCTTCACTTTACTTTAGTTTTTATCTTCTCTTCTCTATACAATCGCTACAAATACAATATTACAATGTATGTTACATTTTATGTCCGGTCATTTTGATTTTCACGCTAATGTGTTTCGGTAAATAGCTTGAGGCTACTCTCTAATTTTTGTGGGTATTTTTTAATTGCCACGAGACTCGATACGCAAATTTAATTGGATTATTTTTCACTGACAATAGAATAGCTCTATTATCTAGATAATTTGAAAACTCAACATTAAACTAAAAAATCATTTTAATGTAATATATGTTGTATATTAGATTAAAATGTTAGATTAATGATTCAATTTAAAAATAAAATGAGAGATTATTGACTAGATTTAAACAATTTGATTGTTAAAAAGTTTGAACTATATTCTATTTTCTAAAAAAGTTTGTTTTAGTTTCCTTTCTTTTTTGATAACCGTACTCTTTTCTATTTGATTATTTTCTACGGATTATTCATTCATCTCTATTCTTCAACGACTTTTAAAAAACTGAGATTAAGATGTTAATTTCGTTTTCAACAATTAAGCACAAACTGAAAATAACTAATAGCTTATTAAAGTAACTTCGAAACTTATGATATTTCAGTTGGAATTGGAGAATAAATGTAACTTGAAACCATAAAATTTAAACTGATTTTCTAGTTCAAACTTTACACTAGTTCAATCATCACACAAAATAAAAAAAAAGTAAAGTAAAAAGAATTTAGCTTTGTAATGAAAAAAGTGTGTAATTAAAAAAATGCTTGAAATGAATCACCCGAATATATAGAGTATCTATTTGATTTGAAACAGTTCGACGATCGGACAAGTTATGGTTGACGTATGCCAGACTAATATGCTATGTCAGACTGATCAGAATTGAAATGGTATGGTGATTGCCTAGCGACAAAATTAAACGAAAAACATAACTAATACCCAAATAACAAAAAAGAGAAGAAGCGAAGAGGAAAATATAAAAGACGAATCTTTGTCGTTGTCGTAATATTCATCAACAGCGAACGTTAAATATATTAACAAAAACAGCGAAAAAGTGGTAATCAACAAACAGAAAGCAAAAATCACTTGGCATGAGTAAAAGTGCAAAAAGACACACGCATTGTTACAGAGATATGCTTGACTAATATGATCACTAACACAAATTGGAGGAACTTGAAAAAATTGAGTTGAGAAATCTTGATTTGTGGTTTTAGGTTCAGTAGGAATCATTCATGATTGGTTAGCATTAACATGAAATTTTGGACATCGGCCAATATGAACATTTTTCAAACACCAACAATAACAAGTGGGTCGAAAACTCATCTTTTTTACTGTATGTTTCTGAATACCTCATATTTTGAAATTTTTTGTGTCTGATGAAATAAAACTGGAATTCAGTCAACACATCTTACAAATTTTGCAAACCAGATTTTTAATGCCGCATCAACAGCACCACACGTAGACACATATACATCTAATAGGTATTTGGTAATTAATTCAATTCTATGGAATAAATTACACACAAATGAATGCCTAAACAGGTACAGAAATAAATAAACAAATATGGATAAAGAAAAGTATTCGGGTGATTCGATGAAATAAAACAGATGTTAGAATAAATAATATTTCAAGAGACACATAAATTTACCGGTTAAATGGTTTTAAAACTTATATTTTATTTCAAAGAATGTGAATGTGAAAATCATGCTTGTTTACAATTTATTCATTCCCTTTTGAATTATCCATATTATGGACCATAATTGAGAACAAGGAACGATGAGAGGTGGGTAAATCGGTTGAAACATGCCTTACAGCAACCAAAAGTCCGTGATAAAATGCTGACAACTCTCAATGCTGTAATAGCTTTTCCTTCGTTCCGAAGTTATATGATATATAAAAAAACATTTATCTCCTTATTTTCTCTCGTGCTTGCGCTGATAATATGTCTATGCATTTACTCATATACACCCGAGAAAATTCAATAGAATGGCTTACACAGAAAATAACACTCACATTGCAAAAATACTCATATTACAAGTACTGTGTTTTCCATTGAGTTTGTGAAATTTATAAAAACACTGGTGTTCAAAAATATTCATGTCGGTCATTATTACCAACTTCTTCACACAGCGTCGTAGCTCAGCATCACTTTCTTGCTGTCACAAAAATTAAATTGCTGAACATTTTCTATACATTCATTGTTGCCAACATTTTTCTCTTCTTCCATTCGTTGTCATTTATTCTTTTTTTTATTGTAATCAACATTTTTCCAAATAATCGAAGAATGATTTCGTAGTTACCTCAAAATATCCAAGACATAGCTGTCCACGAACACCATCGATCGAACCGTTCGTTCGTTTTCAATGTATATTTTGTTCGTTCGTTCGTTCGTAGAAAATGAATTGTTCGGATTGTTCGTTCGTATATTCGTACGAACAACGAACACGTTCGTTCGTTCGTAATTTATGGAAATTTATTTTCTCAATGTAAACAAATATTGCGATAAAGAACTTCGCGACTATAAATTGGATGTAAAACGTCAGTAAAGCATCAGTATTTCATCGAAATCAAAAGTAAAAGATACATTGAGTTTTCATGTGCATATGATGCAATCGGACAATGATTTTCATTTAGATTGGCCATTTCGCGGATGCATTCAAATTTTTATGATCCACGAAGATAGTAAATTGACGCAACGTGACAAAATAATGACTAACGAAAAAAGTACGGCATTTCAAAGACCTAACAATGAAATTGGCGTACATAGTTTTGGCTTCACCGAATATGCCAGTTTGAACAGTATCAAGTCATGGAAAACTCACAATAAAATAACTTGACCCTATTCCGGAGATCATTTCCGAGTCAAATGGAACGTAAAAAAATATTACAAATTCCTATAAAATGGAATCTATTTGTTTTATTTATATTTAACAATACTTCTACACAGCATTATGTAAACATGGATGAGGTTTAGTACTAATTTAGGCAAATAAATGATACAAAAATCACTAATTTTACAAAGAAACGTATCATATTCATCTATAATGATTAAATTTTGGGTGAAGTAAGCGTAAAAATCGTTTGGAAAAACTTGAGAATCTTGCTTGACATCAAAATGAATTTCAAATTTTACATTGACTTTATTGTTGCGAAGACTAAGTCACGTTTTTGGGTTGGATAAACATATTCGGTAGAATACAAATTAAATTATCCAGTATATAATACGTAAGATAAATAATCATAAAAACGATGTTGGTTTAAAAATATTATTTATTGAATATTTTTCCTGTTGTGTGTACCAAGTGAAACGAATATTTATTTGGATGAGTAAACTGTGGATTTATTTGAAGAGACTCTCGAATGGTTGGCAAAGTATTTTAAAACATTGGTTTCATTGAACAATATTGGTGTGCATAATTTTTCAAAATGAACTGTATTACCTAATTTTTAAAATCGATTTTGTTCTAATGAACCACAGGTCCAAGAGGTTCACTACGGATAGCCTGGAAATCTAGTCTACTATCAATTGCTTCGTCAATCTGTCCAATGATTGCAATATTGTCGCCACGAATAATGTGCAGTCCAAGAACGACTTGTTCAATTCCGTTTGCTGTTGAGAAAACTCGTTCGTGTGATTCGTCCAATATTATGTTAATCGTTTGATCGAATCCCTTTAGAGTTCCCACAAAATTTCGACCATCGGCTGTTATTATTGATACAGTATTATTTACGTACGAATCAAGCGCTGATGCCATTTTTAACTAAAAAACATACGAAAACGAACAATCAAGTACACACTTTTTTAACAGTAAAAAGTATTTATAATTACCCGCTACAACAATTCAAATATGTTTCAGTCTTTTCTGGTTTGAAAATGATGAATGTTGGAAAAATAAGCGAAATGAAACTGCGATTTTATTTGATTCATTTAAGGCTATGTACATTTGACAGTTTTGATTTTTTGTAATACAAATATAAATGGCATGAGTACTGAATAGGCTTTCGAATCAGCCTATTCAAAATGTCATATCGAATTCCATTTTATGAATAACAATCATCACTGGGAGAGTGGAATAGTGGGGCAAAAATATCCATTATTCGCTGGAAGTGAAAAAAATTATTGAATAAATGTTAGTTTTTCATATCAATTTACAATTGAAATTTTGTGAAAATAGAAGTAAATTCATTCATTCATCTTTGGTTTGAAGTCGATCAATTTGCTTATATTGAAGGAAATTCGAAGTTGAATCAACATTGAAAAGTGAAAGATAACAACAATATACATCGAAACAAATACAACGTAGTTTTCATAGCATTTCAATAAATAAATAAATACACACCATAAACGTTGTAATTATTTTTTGTTGGCTAATATTTTATGATTATTTTCTTAGCTAACTGTACCAAAAATGGATAGTGTCGCAAATTTCCGTAATGTTACAATAAGTGAGCCACGAGTTTTTGGACCACAACAGCCCAGTATACAAACAGCTTTGGGCAGAGTTCCAGTCACAAGTATGAACAGTGTAAATCAAAATCGTACAGCGACTACAAATATCATCGCACCGCCCGTTCCACCCAGGCCATATTCAAATGCACAACCATTAGCGATGTATAATTCTCCATTAGGAATGTATGGTAGCACTGGCATGTATTCCAATTCAATGTATGGCAGCTACTCACCCTATTCTTACGGAATGAATCCATATGGTATGAATCGTTATGGGGGAATGTATGGAAATGGAATGTACGGTAATCAAATGCGCGATCCATTGGATCCAGAAACCAGATTTATTCAACTAGCTGAAGAAACTTCGAGACCTGCTTTTCAAAGCATTGAATCACTTGTGATGGCCATCGGCAATATTGCTTCCATGCTTGATTCCACATTTTTTGCATTGACCAGTTCGTTTCGCGCGATATTGGGCGTTGCAGCCAATATTGGACAACTTCGCGGGGTATTCGCACAGTTTTGGTCTACATTCGCACTGATACGAGGAGTTACGTGGCTTTATAGGAAGTAAGGCCAGTTTCATTTTGATTTATTTATAATTGAATTAATTGGATTCAGATAAAAAAATTCTTTCTGCGCAGATTGTTGTATTCGCTAGGCTTCACCAAAGTTGACCCATCGACGGCTCGATTCAATGAAATATTTTCAGCATCTGGGAACAGAACGGAACAATTGGCAAACTCCCCAAATGGTGCATCGTTGAAGAAAGTATCTGCTTGGCCAATTCTCACATTTTTGAGCCTCATTTTTGCCACACCATATTTGATCATGAAATTAATTGGTCAAGTTTCTACGACAGCTATTGAAGAATGTGAGTGAAACTTGCTAGTCACTCTAGATTTTTTTTCTCATTGGAAATGAAATGTTTTAGAATTGAAGACGACAAAAAAAATTTTTATTGGAAAATTCACTTTGAAGACCAATTTTTTCCCATTTTTCGCTCGCTCTTCAAACGAGGAATCTATTAATTTAAATTGTTCGAGTCAGTTTCCAATAATTTTTTTCGCTTTTAATTTTTAGCTCGAAATCCTCAAACTTGGGTGAATCCGTTTGTGGGTCATGTAGTTTATAATTACAAGGCAACAAATCCACATGAACTAAGCATTTATTCTGGCCAACTAATTCAATTGGCACCACGAGAAGTGCAACAAACGCATAAACTATTGAATACTGGATGGGCATTGGCAACAGTTGATAATAAAACGTCTGGATTAGTTCCAATCAATTACGTTCAGCGTGTAGAATCGAAAACATTTGTTGCGCAAACCAATGAATCTGAGATTGTACCAGAAGTACTACCGGATAATTTAATGGAAAAAACTGTAAAATCAAATGTAGATGAAAAAAATAGTCAATTGGACATTAGCAAAATGCCACCAAATTTAAATAAATTAAAAAATAATGAGGATGTGCATATGGATCCAATGATATAAAGATAACGAATGATATTAAAGATCTTTGAGTCGACATTTTCATGACTATTGAAAATGGGTGCATTATATTATCCGATAACATTTTGACAAAACAAATTTAAAATTTATAAACTGGTGATAGTCAGGCCATTTATGAATTCAACTGCATTGTTATAAAAAAATGAACTGATTTCTTAGATTTTTTTGCAAAAAAAAAAAAACAATTCAATAAATTTTCAAATTTGCAGAGAAAACAAAAAGTGATTTGTATTTAGTAAATAAGTTAGGGATTTTTCTATATTTGTTATTCACATTTTGATGAAGCAAGGATAGGTTTGTTCTCAAATAAATTAATTGGGCCAGTAGGCTCCCAAAACTATTTTGAAACGATGTTTTATTTTCTCAAAAGACTTACAGATAATATTTTAAAAACATATAGATTTTTTTCATATTGGATGGATCATCTAACGAAATGACTAATTGTGATCGGCCGTTCGTATAAGTTTTTTTCCGTTTTTATCATCGGTCGGTCGTTAGTTCGTGGAGAATAAAATGTTCGTTTGTATGTGCGATGGAACACCCAACGCGTCCGGACGTTCAGTTGTTTGTAGAAAAAAAATAATATTTTAGCAACTAAATTTTAAAACATTTGAATTTATTAAATAAACATTAATAATAAAATAATCTTTTCGTTAACATGTGTTTTTTGTGATGATCAAATAATTTTCAAGAAGATTAAACACATATTGTATTTCTGATCAAATACAAATTAGATACTGTTGCGCTCATGAGAATAATAAATTCAAACTTTTTATAATTTAGTTGCAAATCAAACGTTCAAACGGGTTCGGTGTTCGATTTTGATCGCACGCGGCGAACATTCCATTTTCTATGAATCACCGATCGACCGCTGATAATTTCAACGAGCGAACTATCAAACACGGTCAAATACTTCTGGACGATGCGACTAAATTTTACTATACAATATGTATATGTCTTTGTAAATTTACCACGGAAATTCGTGGAAAGTAAAATTTCAATTTTTTGGTCATTTTCGTGTAAAATATATTTATAAAGAGTACAGATTCCACATTGTTAAGTTTTAAATTTGTATTTCAATTCTACCCAGCAAACAATTGATAGGGCAAACAAATGCATCCATTATGAAGCACATATTGACGGTCGTTTTCGGGGTTAGATTCGTGTGTAGTTTCAGTCATTTCCATAGGTTTGGCATGGTAACATGGAAAAAGGGAAAGACAACCATTAGTATCAGTTGAACTGGGTATAAAATACTTTTTTTAAATTAAAAACTTTACTCACCTACGGGCACTCCCCCTCCGTACAATGTTGTACTATTGTACAACTAGACCACAAGACTTTATATAGTCTGTTCATGTCTAGCTACGCTAACTATAATAGTTAAAATATTTCATTTTATGTAATTTTTTGAATGTATGATTAATTGATGATGTTTGTTAGTTGACATTGTTGTTTTAGTCCGGCGGTCTTAACAATGAAACTGGCAATGGTACATCAAAGATCCGGCAAAGTCCTATGTAATTTAAAGCAAATACATTAAATAATGAATATTCTGTTTCCAATTGATTCATACCTTTGAGCATAATGCATTTTGCTGCAACAATATCTCGGTGCCAAGTAACTGTTTGTGGAACAACATCATCATCATCAACATTTAATGGCCAATTTTTGTAGGTAACTTTAACCTTTGACATTAAACGCCCAGTCCGAAGTTTTTCGTTCACAGCCTCACGATTGCCATCGATAATTTGTCGCTTAATAATTGCACGTTTTCTTCTCAAAACACGTCTGTTGACCGTTGACACAATGATATCTGGCAGTCCAGCGACTGAATCTGGCAGGCCATCAATCTTTTTCGCTCTACAATCGTAGCACACTTTAAATCGATCATCTTTTGTGTGCCTTGGAAAACGTTCCTGACAATTCGCACATGTTTGTGATGTTCCCCATTCATCTTGCATTTCAACTTCTGAATGTCCAAGTTTCTTAATGCTCACACGAAACTTACGCGATCCCGGACATCTTTTACGCTTTTTTATTCCAAACGGTCGATCGGGTTTCATCGCCCAAGCACCAAATTGAACCAACGACGGTTTGTTGTTTGTCACACGCACGGCGATTTGATCATTTACTCTGGTCGAGCGAATGTGATGGTCTAAATCCAGTCGTGCATATTCACGCGTCGCATAAGCTGCCATTCCTTTTCGTAACATTTTAATGCGATATTCAATGTATGATTTCCATGTTGAATTACGTGGTGATGGTGGACGATATGGGTATGTTTTGAGATGTTCCTTCTCTTCGATATCAAACCATCCAGCCAACTTTTTCGCTTCTTTGTCTCGTTTTTTCTGCTGAGTTTCCCAATGAAAACGCTGGTTTGGTATTATAATGTTTTCCTTCAAAATGCAAAATGATACAAAAAACTATGAGTTTCTATTCAAAACCATTTCAAATTACATTTCAAAATATCTTACCTCAACAGCCGGCTCATCAGGTGTTTTTTGAATGTTGCGACGCACTACAGTTAACCACGATTTTTCATTCGGATCGATTCCAATGATGTATTTCTTGCCAATGAGTTTTTCCGGCCCCCGATTCGCTTGGGTTGTTTGCTGTGGTCGTTGTTGTCGCTGTGGTTTCTTGTACATTATGGATATTGAAACACTATCGGTCAAAATCTGATGATGGAATGGTTTCGATTTGCCCAATTTATTTATTTTACCGACATCGAACAACATATTCCATAGACCTGATCGATCAGTTTGGGTGTAGTACTTTACTTTTCTCTTATTCATCCGGTTGGTCCGCGTATTGAGAAAAGAAGGCACCAAATCAAGTTCGTTTACAATTTTATTATACAAGTCCGTAATGTCCAATCGCACGTTTTTCAAATGGTAGTCGCATAATGGTATAAGAGCAAAACTGCTTATTTTTGGTGGTCGATTGATTGTTGGCTCTTGAAAGTTCGGATTGTTACGAAACATTTCATGAATGGTATTCCATTGTTCGGCATGACTGTGATACACTTCTATTTGCCGTTGCATTTGACCGAACAACCACAGTGATTCAAACCAACGATATTTTGCGAAAAATTTCATACTCACTGTTCCCGACCATCCAATTTCAGTCAAATCTCTCATTAAAATATTGAATTTTTCAACGCGTTGTGGATCCACATTATTACCATTTGTTAAATTCTTAAATCGATATGAAAACTCTTTGGCATTTCTGATGTCGATGCTATCAAATCTTGAGCCATTGTTGAATCGATTGCGATACCAACAACGCATTCGAAAAAAATTCTCAAGTCGTTTTTCACACCATGTGTTGGTATTGGTTTGAATGTTTGTGATATATTGTTTATAAAAATATCTCAAACCATTTCCCAACTTTTCATCATCTGGCCATCGGAACTGTTCTTCACTGTTTCTTTCTACCATGAAACGAAACTCGGGCAATATCCGATATTGACGTGTTGGTTTAATACCGCTCTGAAACAATCGGCAATGAACAGGCTTGGATGTGGTTGCAAAAAAAAAATGCACGATCGTCATTATCAAGTGCTTCATTCAAAATAAAAAGAATAAAAAGTGATGCCAATGCTGCCACTTCTGTCATTTGAACACTGCGCTCGAATAGCATTTTGGTCACAGCTTCTCCAACTCTTTCAATCCGTTCATGTTGTTGTCGCAGGATTGTTTGAAGTCCACATTTTATTACAACGTATTTGCTTTCTTCTGGTTGATTATCATCGAGCTCGTCGTCATCCATGTCTTTTTCTGTTCATTCTCAAAAAACTGATTAAATTATTCGAAAATGAAAAATAGACACAAATTTAGAAAAAAAATGCAACAAAAATAGCATAGATTACGAATAAAATGAGATCACAATTTAAATGACAATCACTTATATCACAATTCAAATTAATCACTTCTTACCTCAACGATGTCACTCTGTATTCTGATTCAAATGATGAAATGTTTTCCAATATTCCGCAGATGAAAATTTTGTTGGAATATTCACCGTCAATTTTATGAATGCTTTCTTATTTTGAAATAACAACAGAGACAATCTCAAAACCAACAGTGAATTTATCCGTTTAACATCGAACAAACAAAATCATTGGAACAAATGTTAGCCAAAAATGACGACAAACAAATTGTTTCATACTCTAATATAAACACTCACACATAATTCTCAAGGATTCCTTTTACAAGCAAAGCACAATTTGTTACAAACAAAAAATGAGAACACACTCATATCACAATTCAAATGAATAACTTCTTATACTATATAACGCTGTGTCCTGATTAAAACGATGAAAATGTTTTTTTTTTATTTTGAAATGAAAACAAAGACTGTCACAAAACGGACTGTGAATCTTTCCATTTGACATCGAGTGACTTCTACAGTTACGTTCCAAACACACCAAACCGTTGCTAAAATGACGATAAACAAAAAATGAATCTCATGTACAAGAATTCCATTTATTAATCACTGAATTTTGTTTTTTTTTTTCAACACAATGGCAACTTAACCATAATTACTTACCTTATTCTTAACAATAACTTCAAAATATTTTGATGCGAAAAAATCCCTATTTAGTTCGGTGCCGGAATTATAATTTCATACATTGTTCAAAGAAATTAATTGATACGATGCAATGTTTACGAAGCACATTTTGAATGTAATGAGAAAAATCGGCTTCGATATGATACACACCAATACACACAGCTACCAACTGTCAAATGTCGTACACATTCAAACATGTTTCGAATTCGAAATTCGAATTTGAATTATGAAATAAAAAAAATAAAAAAATGTTTCTGAAACTAAAATCAAATCAAACAAATCTAAAAAAAGGTACATTTATAAATGTATTTCACAGTCACTTGAAATTCCTACGCAATGTTTTTTTTTTATTCATGCACAATCGAAATACACACAGAGAGAAGAGAAACTGTAGATTTGTATTTTCATCCTCTTTTTTTTCCGGTTTGTTTTTCAAATTTCATTTGCTTAAAATCAATCGTATGAATACGATATTATGAACTCAACGAGTTTATGTTATTTACATTTGTTTACATTGTATTGCCGCTACAGTTTCTTAGAATATAATAACAAAAAGAGAAACAATCGAAACACACAGAAGATGTTAATAATAATAATAATAATAACTGCACCGAACAGCGTTCCTTCGCCTTGGTGGTTTATTGAATATATTTTAAATAAATACAAAATAATTATATTCTTACATCTAGTAGTTTTGAAGGAGATTAATAATTTTCTCATGGTCAGTATATTTTCTATTCAATTCTATCTATTTTGTTTTAAATATTTTTCAATTCTCAGTTTGACTGTTGATAAATTTACTTCTAAATCAATTAAAGTAGTATCACTGTTTGGTATTTTTTTCGTATAATAATCATTGAATGTAGTAAGCATGTAATTAATTGGTTCATACTTCGTGTAATCGCTTCTTCTAATCGGTATATCAAAAAGCGGCGTTGCACGGGTATTATGCGCTGAATCATAATAATTTAAACTGTTTGATATATGGCTCGACTTCATATCTCCATTAATAATTTTGAATATAAAAGACACATGCGCCATCTCGCGTCTCTCCTCAAGCGTAATCATTTGTAGAAACAGGAGTCTATGCTCATATTTAGGAAGTTTATATCTGTCCCAGTTCATTCTCCTTAGCGCAAAAAGTAAAAATTGTTTTTGTACTGACTCTATTTTTTTGCACATATTGTCGTAGTGTGAATTCCATATTTCTGATCCATATTCTATAATTGGTAATACAAATGTAAAATAAAGGCGTTTAATTGTCCATGGGTCAATAAAATCCTTGCTGTAGAACTTTAGCCAAGCCAATCTTGATTTTGCTTTAGCCGTGACATGCTCAATGTGTGATTTGAAATTCATTTGCACATCAAGCAACACTCCCAAGTCCCTTATTACAAAGACTCTTTCTATTTGAACGCCGCCTATGTTGTAATTGTATTCATATTGCAGTGATCCCCGATGATATGATATGATCTTTGTTTTGTTTACATTTAACTTCAATAAATTGCGTCCATAATAATCTGCTACACGATCCAAGTCATTCTGTAGATTAATGCAATCATCTGTTGAGGAGATACATTTTGAAATTTTTGTATCATCAGCGAATGAAAGTATACAAGAATCGCTAACGACGAATGGTAGATCAATAATAAACATGATGAACAAAGTAGCGCCAATTGGATATCCTTGACCCGTCCCAGATATAACTTTGATTGGGTCAGATTTGGTATCTGCTATCTTTACAATTTGTCTGCGACCAGACAAGTAAGATTCGATCCATTTTAACAGCTGTTCATTCAGTCCCATGATTTCTAGTTTTTGAATAAGCAATTTTAAGTTGACCGAATCAAAAGCCTTGGCTATGTCCAAATAGATGGCGTTTGTTTGATGTCCTCTCCCCATGTTATTAATTGTTTTTGAAGTAAATTCAACTAAATTTGTAATCGTTGACCTGTTCTTTATGAATCCATGTTGACTTTCGTGGATTATGTTTTTCAAATATAGATTGAGATGGTTTGTGACGATCGAATCGAGAATTTTTGACAAAATACACTGTAAAGCAACACCTCGGTAATTTTGAACGTTGTTTCTATCGCCGTTTTTGTAGACTGGTCTGACAAATGACGTTCTCCATATCTGCGGGACAGAGGCAGTTTCAAGTGATTCTTTTAACAGTGTTGAGATTGGCCCCTGCAATGAAACCAAACAATGCTTGATAAATTTGTTTGGAATTTCATCAGGACCACAGACAAGATCATCTGGCAGCATGCTTATATGTTGACCTACAAGCTCCTCGGTTATTTCGATCATTGATATTTCAGCACAAATATCACGTATTTTTTCTATTTCCGAGCTGTCATATCGCAGATCACCTTCTAAAGAGCTGTAAGCGTTGCCAAAGTGTTTTGCAAAAAAACTAGCAATTGTTAATTGATCGCTTGCTTTTTCATTTAAATAAGTCATCTCATGTGGTAGATCTTCACATTTCCCTTTTTTGAAATTTACGTGCTTGAAAAATTTCTTTGGGTCATCATCTATCTGTTTCTCCATCTCTATTCTGTAATCTCTGAAAGCTGAGCGTGCACAACGTTTATATTTCCTTCTTATTTCTTTGTAATGTTCAATTGATTCAACTGTGTTGAGCCTTTTTTTATTTTGATGTTCTTTGCTGACCATGTTTTTGTTGTTGTGTATCGCAACACGAAAAAGCCGAAAAAGTGGTTCACATTATGCCTATATTCTACCTTCCATTTGACACGAAAATTGCCACAAAAATGGGTTAAAGCGTTACATTTTTTAACGTTAAAATGTCCTAAAAACGTTACATATTTGTCCAAATCAATATGTTTGTGTGGTAATGATAAATTTCTGAAAACAGAAAAAATAATAAGCTATGTGTATATATTTTTCTGATTTGATTTTATTTTGAGAAACAAACATTTTTTAAATGTGCTTTAATGCATTTATTTATTTTTTATATCATAAATGCAAATTCGAATTTGGTTACCCAAACGTATTTGAATATGTATAACATTTAACAGTAGGTAACTGTGTGTGTCACATCGAAACCGAACATCATTTGTTTACATTCAAAAATTCACATTGTATATAAGTTTGTTCTGAATTTCACAACGTAAAGAATATTTTGAGTTGACTTGTATATTGATGCTGATTCATACTAATACACATTCTAACCGATTTTTGTCACTTTTTTTCATTCCTTTGTGACGTTGAAACTACACACAAATCCGGCCATAAAATTAACCGGAAACTTATGCCTGATGATGGATGATTGTGCTTTGAAAAATGTTCTTTGGGTTCATTTGTATTTGTAAAAATACTATGAACATCGATAGTAAATTTACAAAAAAACATAAATAGTATACTTGTTATTACAAATGATTCGTTGCAACGAACAACATATAGCGCCATCTATTGAATATTCGACTAAAGAAAAAAAATTCATGTGTTGAAAAAAATTTGGACACACGTACACGTCTCTCATGTACAATTGAACTCTCAAAGTATTGTATTTTATATCATATTTAATTTTTTTCATTTATTATATTTTATTTGGCGTAAACTTATAGTATTTTATGTCAATATTAAAAACGCGTTTGGCGCAGTTTTTCGTCTAACTTTTTAAAGTTCAATATTTCTCCGCAAATATGTACCTTATAGGCTTTTGATGGACACAAATGAGATAAAACCAAGAGATCCCTGACGTTTAAAATGTCATTCCTTTTCATTAAAACTGTTGCTCTATAGAACACGCGTTCTCTCGTGTGTGAAGCAAATTCATTGAAATTGTCTTAAAAACAATTAATATTACCGCATTTTATTCAGCCAAGCATTAAAATGGTTAGTTTTAATTATGTTTTCAAGAAGTGTTTGAATGAAAACTTTTTTGCTACAAATGATGTATCATAACCACAACATCTAATTCAATGTACCTATTGTGATTTTTTTTGTAGCCCAAAGCAAAGCGTCGTTTTATTGATAAAAAGAATGCGGTGACATTCCATCTCGTGCACCGTTCTCAACAAGATCCACTGATTGCCGATGAAACGGCTCCACAGCACGTTCTACTTGAATCAAACCAAACAACTCAAAATAGCCAAAAGAAAGAAGTAAGTGCGTCACATCACCCATGATTTTGTATTCTCATTATTGGACAACCGATTATTTTTCAGACACCAGAGGAACGTGAAAAACGAAAAGAAGAAGAACGTAAATATGGTATTTTCTTTGACGATGAATACGATTATCTTCAACATTTGCGCACAAAAGAAGAAAACAATGAATTGCATTGTGAATACATACCACCAGTTAATCTAAAGATCAAATCAAATGAAAATAATGAATCAAAAGCAAAATCTGTTGGTTTTACATTGCCATCGTCAGTGTTTGCATCTGAATTTGAAGAAGATGAAGGTTTATTGCGCAAAATTGCTCCACATCTGGGTCCTCGTCCTGATTTAGAACCAGAAATTGTTGCCGCACTTGATGATGATTTTGATTTCGAGAATGCAGACAATGTACTTGAAGATAATTTCATGGAATTGGCAATGGGTGATGAAGGCGACGGTGCTGACTTTGACGGAGATTACAGTGACATTGGTTCCGATTTTGATGACCACAGTTTTAATAATGATGAAGAAGATTGTGATCGTCTCGCACCATTACGTGGCCGTCGCATGTATAATTTTGATAGCGAAGAAAATAAATCTCGTTTTACAGAATATTCCATGTCCAGCAGTGTGATTCGACGCAATGAACAACTTACCTTATTAGATGATCGTTTTGAAAAATTTTATGAAAATTACGATGAACCAGAAATTGGTGCTTTGGACATGGAAGAAATCGAGGGTCAAGTTGAAATGTCGGGTGATCTATTGAATCAATGCATGAGCGAATTGAAACGTGATGTTAACGATTTACCATACGATAAAAAATGGGATGAACAACGTATCAAAAAACTATTCGAAGAAGAATCATCTGAAGAGGAAATGATTGAAATTGAAATTACTGAAGATGAACCAGACGGGAAGAGATGGGATTGCAAAAGTGTGCTCTCATTAAATTCAAATGCATATAATCATCCCAAATTGATTTCGGAACCACGTCGTCGCAAAGGATCAAAAATTGTCATTAATCCAAAGACTGGTGTTCCAAATAACGTTTTCAATGGCGAAAATACACAACTTACACTTAAATCAATCGCCAAATTTAACACAGAAAATGTGTAAGTATTAAAAATTTCAATTAAGTATTAACGAATACTAATTTATATTAAAATAATATATGTTAAATTGTTCGTTTTTTACTCACAGCAAGAATGAATCAAAAGCGGGTCCAAAATCGTTGTGTGATCAAAGTGTATTATCCACATTAAGTGTGTTATCAATAAGACCAAAAGATGAATCGCTGGAAGAGAAGCGCCAGCGTAAACGTTTATTAAAGGAATACCGAACTGAACGTCGCATCGAAAAGAAGGCTAATCAAGATGCATTCAAGGAGGAAAAGAAACGACAAATTCAAGTTAGCTTAAATAATCGGAACAATGTACAAGGCAATCGAATACTATAATACTGCCAAAAAATTGTACCATATATTTATGTTCTAAGCTAAAATAAAATTTATTATTAAAAAAAATATTTTACATTTTATTTGATTGCCATCCATTTACGAGTTCCAAGCTTGAAACTTTCAAGCAATAAAGGTGTTGAAAACTTGAGTATTTGATTGAAAAACTATTTTGTACTTCTTTTGAACAAATAATTAAACTTTTGAATTAAAAGCGTTCATGTGTGCTCAAATTTTAATAATAACTGCACCGAACAACGTTCCTTCGCCTTGGTAGCTAGGGGTTGGACACCGTTTGCAAATGCTATTCTTACTATTCTCACTATTCAGACGATTCCCAATATTCAATGATCTAGTTTATATTCTGGTTGTACAGTATATTCACAAAGATATCATTTAATTTTAATCTTTAACATTGAAATTCAATATTTTTTGTAATTTTGAGAAATTTAAATTAAAAACTAACACAATTTAATAAAAATTAACACAAATTTAACATTTAAATTTTTAATAACTACATGTCACAGCGGACGGCAGTTCGCGCGAGTGACGAAAAATCGAACTCGCTATATATACACGAAATATACGAAATCCAGATCCAGAAGGCCTTTGGTTAATATATGGTTGGGAAGGCCTTGGGCCATAGATCAAGAAAAAATATCAAAATTTGACAATCGGTCCACCTGTCTTAAAAATATGCTCCTTTCAAGAAAAGGGTTAAAATTCAGTTCTACAACCATAGATTGTACTAAACGCATCATGGTATAGGAATTGCGTTTATTGCGTTCGTGGAAAAATAAAATTACGTTCGCGTTTAAGAAGCGTGATATTTTTGTACTAAAATCATCATTTTGTATAAATTCTATATAAAAAAATTTTTATATTAAAATGAGATTGGAATTGCGTTCGAATTGCGTTCGTCATAAATGAAGAAGAATATTTTGACCTTTTTCATTTTTAGTGGAAATTTTGAACTTCGAATTTTTTTTTCGAAAAATACCCAAAAAAGAAAAAAAAATTATATGCAGTAATTGCGTTAGAATTACGTTCATTCAAAATCACTTTGTTTCAAGTTGATTGAAAAATTTGATATTTTTTTATAAAATATTTAAAATTACACTGTTGTACTAAAAAATTTTTTTTAACTCATTGACATTTCTACTATGAAAAATTTACTATAATTACGTTCGAATTGTGTTTATTACAAACCAAAGAGAATTTTTCGATTTTTTGGTTTTTTCCTAAAATTTCGAAGTTTGAACATTTCAAATTGAAAGATATGAAAAAATTTGAAAAAATAAGTTCGCAGGAATAGCATTAGAATTACGTTCATCCATAGGTTCTGACATAGTTCGCATAGATCGCATTGACCCTCCCCTAGCGTCCGAGAACCCCCTCTGGAATTTTGAGAAAATACTCGATTTTCCTAGGGTTTTCACTAGGAATAAAATTATTCCATTTTGCTAGGGATTTTCGAGGCCGAGCTCTCGAGCTATACCTCCCCCATCAAAGACTACTACAAGAGAAAAATGTATTCAATTTTGCTAGATATTTTCATAATTTCAAAAATATTACATTTTGCTAGGGTTTTTGAGTTTTTCACAATGTCGAGGTTTTGCCTAGCGTTATGCTCGCCTGTCGATCGCTAGGCGGTTATTACCCCAAGCATTTGCAAACATTTTATGAATCAAGTTGCGTTGATTGTCGTCACACGACGCTTGCGTATGATGCGGCATCGAAGCCTAACGCTATGCTCGCCTAATATGCTTGGGATAATATCCGCCTAGCGATCGACAGGCGAGCATAACGTTAGGCAAAACCGACACATTGGTTTTTCAGAGCGGGGACCCCCTCCTAAATTTACTATTGTCAGAACCTATGCGTTCATCGCAAATTAAGAAGAAACTAAACGGAATATAAGCTATATCAACGATAGGGGAAGGTGGGGCAAAGTTGACAGGAGGCCGCTGCGGCTGAATGTAATTTTTATCGGAGTCTAAATATAAATTTCAAAAGTCTTCATTCGAATGAATATTAAATGTTTATTTATGGAGGCTGAATAACGTTTTGAAATATTTCATTTGGCTGAATGTCAAGCGAGTGAGCCGTTTTCTTATCGAAAAAAAAAAATCTGAAAATTAGTAGGTGGGGCAAAAATCGACAGTTTTTGGGTGGGATAAATCCGCTATACAATACACCAAAATAATTTTTTATAGTGTTCTATTCAATTGCAATTGTGAAATTGACATTCTAAACGCAAAAACAAGAGATTGCGTTTTCTTTCTAAATGTGGCGAAATAGCACCGAAATGTTTGAATATTCAAAAAATATTTGTGGTGTTGCCTAATGGGACCCTAAGCTATTTCGAGCTTTGGTTTCGACAACTGTCAAATCAGCACAGTGTTTGTTGTGCAACGAAAACATTAATTCCGAACATTTTAATTCACGGTTTGAAGCCGTTTTTCTGTATTTGCATCCAAAAGGACAAAGAATGTCGATTGCATCGACTGCTACACACATTCAAAAGTCAAAAGGGTTCGTAGCAAAGTGGATCCAGGTCCTGGAAGCGAGCAAGTGTTCAAGCATGCTCGAGCAAGTAATAAGCCTTTTTTGAGCAACCGGAGTAGCAGAGAGTAATTTTTAAAGACTACTTGCTTACTTACTAGCTGCTCGCATTGCTCCAAAAAAAGCAAAATAAAAAAATTGACAAAAAATGCTAGCTTTGACAAAAAATGTTGTGTGTTTTCTGTTTATTATTATTTTAATTTTTCATCTTCTCATAAAATCGCTTTATATTTTATTAGATTTATCATAATTGCTGCTTTTTTTGGAGCAATGCGAGCAGCAGCAGCAAACTGAATACAGACATACTCGAGCAAGCATTCGTTTTTGTGCTTGGATTCCAGGAGTATAAGCATGAAAAAATGGGAACAATCAGCCCAATCTGAAGCCAAACCGAGCCTCATCGCCACAGCAAGATAAACGGATAGTCAAGTTGTTCGATGAAAATTTAGGTATGTCGTTTAGCCAAGGCGTTGAAAGGCTATACCATCTTAAAATAGATATCTCGCGCTCCACTGTCAAGAAAAGATTAGATGTTGCCGGCGTTTGTTATCGCAGTAAATTGAAGAAATCACTTTTGACAGAAAACCAGAAGAAAAACGCATTGACCGGGCAAAGCAAAATTCAACAAGAGATTGGACCGAATTTACATACACTGACGGGTCATTCTTTTGGCTGGTGAATAGCACTTCCCATGCCTAGTCTAGAGCCGAAAAGAGAGTGGTCGTTCGCTTGGTAAAGCATCCTAAAAAGGTGCATGTTTACAGTTGCTTCTGTGAAGCTGGTTTTGGAAAGTATTCACGAGGATGAACCAACTTTATTCATCGACACTGTTACCCACCACCAAGAAGTTCCATGGCAACGGCACTTCGAATTGGCTTCTATTAGAAGATAACGATCCAAAACACAAAAGTCTCCTCTGCACCGCTGGAAGGAGGAAAATTACATTGAACAAATGGAGTGGCCGCCACAGTCACCCGATTGCAATTCGATCGAAAATGTTTGGGATATTATATTATTAAGGCAAGGCTTCGTGGTAAAACACACCGCAGCTCAGTTCATTCATTCAACGCCAGTGGAAAGGTTTTCAACGTGAATATGCTGAGATTTTGAGCAAAAGTATGCCAAATAGATGTGCCCGTGTGATCGACAAAGAAGGAGAATGCATAAAATATTGATTGTACTCGAAGTGGCTTAGAGACCAAATAAAACATCAATAAAAATTTTTATCTGAACATTGTGTGTTTGATTTAAATTTTGTTTTTATGTGAGTTCAAATTTAAGTAAAAGATATGTAATAAATGCATGTTGTGGACCAATATTTTTCAAACACATTGTAATTATTAATTATCATAATAAAAGAGAACTCGTCAAGCTATTGCTTATGATTTGACAAATGGAAGAACTTGAGCGTAAAAACATGATGCAAATTCTTCAGCGTATATAGAGAACTTTCAAATTTTAGAACAAAACTGAGAGCAAAAACACAATATGAATGGCTGAAAAAAATCATGACTCAAATACTATGCACATTAGGGTGTTTCCACATGGAAAATATTAAAAAGTGGCTAGTATCATTT